>NC_077230.1:672500-815000 GCF_027887165.1 Monodelphis domestica
GGGTCTCAGCTTGGCTCTGGGGAAATGTTTCTCCTCCGGAATCGGAATCGGGAGGGCCGCGGGCGGGAGCCCAAAGGTGAAAAGGCGGGCGGCTGGGAGCCCGGAGCAGCCAAGCGGAGGAGACCAGAAAAGGGAAGAGAAGTCACGAAGAAGCTGCAAGATGCCCGCGGGGCTCCCTCCGACCCAGGGGATTCCCCGGCACCCCGGCGCCTTTAGTTCGGATACCCTCGGCGGGTAGCTAATCCTCCCCGCCCAGCCGGGGCAGCCGAGGAGAGCCTGGAGCGAGGCGCCGCTCCTCGTGCCCAAGCCAGGAAAGAGGAGCCCGTGGCTCAGCAGAGCAGGCGAGGGGAGGAAACCTCCGAGGGGGAGGGGGAGGGGGAGGGGGACCAGCCATATTCCTGCCTCAGCCGCGGGGGAAATGAAGCCTAACTTTTATCTGGGGAGAGATTCTGGGCGAATGGGGGGGGGGGGGGGGGGGGAGATTTCTCCCAGCCACCTCGTCTAGGATTTCCACACTCCAACTCCCTCGGAGCCGCCTGCCTGCCTTCCTTCCCTCCCCACCCCCTCTCCTCAGTCTCTAAGGCGCTCTCCTCCCGAGCAAGAGCACGCGGCCCCCGCCTACCCACCCCCGCCCCGCGGCCCGCCCCGGCGGCTCCTCCTCCAGCCTCCTGGCCCGCCAGGTGCTCCGGGCCGCAGCGTCCAGCCCGCCCAGTCCCCCCCTCCCCCCGCCATAGCAGAGCGGCCCAAGGGAAGCCGGCACTGGAGGAAGGGAGAATAGGGGGCGCGCGAGGAATCTTCCCCAGCTCGGACTCCCCCCTCCCCGGCCACGCATGCAAACGCAGGGAGAACCATTCGACCGCACTTCCTACTCACCACAGGCCAGGGTCTCGGACCGCCGTTCCAGCAGCGCAATCCGAGCCGGTGCCGGAAGCGGGCTCACTGCTACTCCGAGAGCCGCCTGGGCCAGCGGTGGGAGCCGCTGAAGCGCCAATTCAGACGTGTCCCCGGCGCCCCCCCTTCGGTCGCCTCCACAATCCCTCAGGTATTTCCGCTCCGAGGGGAAGCCAAGCGCCTTTCAAACTGTGGAGAACGGAGAGGAGCAAACAAAAACAACCCCCGGCATTGGGGCGGAGACGAGTCCGTAGAAAGAGCCCCGGCGCGTTTCTGGCCCGAGAAAGGCGAGGATGAAAGGCTCGGGGACCGCCGTCTCCGCTTCGGGGGGCAAGTTGGGGGAGCAGCCGCGGCTCTGGCCGCTTCCGGCCGGCCTCGCTTTCCCCCGACACACAAAGCTAGGGAGGGAGGGAGCTGGTCTGGTGGCCGCCGCTGCCACCTCCTCCTCCCCCTCGTAACCTCCGCCTCCCAGTCCCGCTCAGGCCAGCCCTCTCGCTAATTCGGGGATCTGCTGCAATGTCTGCGAGACTGACTTTCCAAGCCTCGCAGCGGCAGAGCTCCTCCCTCTTCCACCTCTTCGGTGCAGCCCGGGCCCTCCCCCTGCTCTCCACGCCATTCATCTGTTCAGCCAAGTTTCTTAACCCCTTTTTCCCCTCCTTCCCTTTGTTGCAGGCTGGAGCAGAGGAGAATGCCGGCCGGGTCGCGGCTGTTTACCACCCAGCCTGCACCGGGCGGGCTTCCGGAACTTAAGCAAAGGCGTTAAAAGGCTTCGGAGAACCCCCTTGAGGACGCTCAACAAAGACCCAAGCTTAGGACGTTTCTCCCCAACTTCCCACCAAATATCCCGGTCCCGTGGGCTTACCAGATGGGGCCAGCCAATGGCCGTCTTTGACCTTTCCTCCGGAGGCGACTCCTTCCTGTTCCGCAGGCCCAAAGGGACCCTTGTCTGCCGCACAGGGCAGGCCTCTCCGTCCAGTGCCGCCACTCCTGTGGCACTCCTTCCCTGCAGTCCCCAGCCTTCCTCCTCCACCACAGCCCCGAGCCGACGCCTCAGCACTTCAAACGACGCTTCGGATCCAAGAAGCCCCCTCAAGCCCCTTCGAGTGGTAACTTCGCAGCCAAAGTGGACACCCAGCGGCATGGCTCGTCTTCCCCCCCCCGCCTGTCCCTGGAAACGTCCCCAGGGAGAGCCTCAGCAATGGAGGCCGGCCTCCAGAGGAGGAAAGCCGGCCGTCGTCTGCTCCTGCTTCGCCCGCGTCCGCACGCGGCATTCCGGGCTCTTCCATGGCGGGACCAGAGCAGCGGCCTCCTCCCTGGGGGCTTCTGGGAGCTGTCCGTTCCCCTGTGCATTTCTGTCATGGAGAGGAGCACGCGGCCCTTTCCCTCTCCTCCAGAAAGATGGGCTGCCTTGAGCCGGGCCTGCCCAGCAGCCATTAGGGCGCCGAGGCCGGAAAGCAGACGGGCTGCCCTCTGCCCCGCCACCTTGCTATGCCAGGCATTGGAGCTTTATCTCAGGCCCTGCCGCCCCCGCCCCCCCCCCCCCAGCTTTCCCCCATCCTAACCGGTGATAAGAAGGGCAGGTTACCAGAGCGCAGGAGGAGCTGTCCTCCCCCTCTCCTCAGACCTCTGGACATTATCCACTTTCCCCGCCCCTCTGCCCAGCAGCCAATAGCTTCCGCCCTCCTCTGGCGGGGGAAGGGGCTCACATGATGCCAGTGGGGAGGGCACAAATGGCCACCTCCTGTGAATGGTGAAGGTGATTCCTGTGGGGGGGTGTGAGGGGAGCCTGGGCACAGTGTGGCACATAGCTGGAGGGGAGCTGAGCACTCAGGCTGCTCCCCTCCCCCTCTACATGAACTCTGGGAAAGGGTAGCCATGTGCCCACAGGGAGCACTCTGCATGCCATCTTTGGCATTCATCCCTCATCACCCACCCCTCTGCCATCAGCCCAATAGGAGTGCTTCCTCCCTCCCTCCTGTAAAGGGGGAGGGGCAAGGCGAAGGGGGTCCGGGGAACACTTGGTCTCTGGCAGGGGCAGGGCCTGGCACTCTGTCTCTAAAAGGTTTGCCATCACTGCTACCACATCTAACAATAACCTGCCTGACCTGTCACCCTTAGGACCTCCAGACCTTTTCAGTGTACCCTGAAGCTGAACTCTTGCATATATTGTCTCCCTAGTTAGCATATGACAGATTTTTCCGTTTCCTTTCCCACTGCTTGTACTGTACTCTGCACATGGCAAATATTTCATTCATTCATTTCCAAAACCTTGAACTAGAACTGATAATGCTTCTCTCAAACTAAAAATCTCTCTCTCTCTCTCGATATAAAGTTTCTTTCTTTGCAGTATAATTTTGTGCCTGGGAAAAGAGCTTCACTGCCAAGGTTATTTTTGCTTTTAGTAAAATAAGTTCACATCTCAAACTTAAAAATGCCAAGGACCATTAAAATAATTAAAACAAATTTTGGTTAAATGGCAGCCTGGAAACTTGTGGAGGAGTTGAGTTCTTTCTCATTCACACCTACCAGCAAATAAAGACCCCAAAAGAGCAGTAGTAAGGCAAACCAACAAAAAATAAAAGTAAATTTTTGATCAAATCCAGAAATTTTCAGAGATGGGTTAGGAACCTATGGCTCCTGGGGAGAAGGAAAATAAGCTTGAGCTATGGGAAATCAGTCTGAAATCTAGAAGTACTGGAAGGAACTTCCAAGGAAGTAAGCAGAGCTTCAGCAAATGGGACTGAGAGGAACCTACTCAAAAGAATCTTGAACTTGGTGTCAGTGTGCTAAAGGCTTTTTTATTTCATCCTCACAAGAATGGGTACTCACTAGTCAGTGTTAGAACCAGCAAGCAAGAACAAAGAATGGGAGCATGAAGGTTCCTTTTATCTGTCCCCTTCCCACCTATACTCACCCCCCTTCACCATTGGCTGGTTACCTAAGAGTTACAGTCTTACCCCGAAAGCTAGCTAATCAGGACTTTACAAAACCAATTATCTTAATTATTCAAGTGGGTTTTAACCAATCAAAACAAGGACTGTTTCAAAACTGTCTATATATCCTATAGCCTTTTTATAAGGATAGCCTATAACAGTGATAGCAAACCTTTTGGAGAAGGTGTGCCGGACTCCACCCCACCACTGAGTGCCAGGATGCCCTGCCCCCCATTAACCCACACAGGGGAGGGAGATAGTGCTTCCATTGGGCTGCTAGGTGGGTGAAGTGGGGAATGTCCTCAGCAAGTAGAGTGGAGGAGGTGAGTGCCCCAAGCACTGCTGCTGGTGAACTGCCTACTGTACCCCTTGTGCACTCCCATTGGGCCGCTGGGCAGAGGGGCAGGCAGGTGATGTGAAAAAAATGTCAGGCACAGTGGAGAGGGGGAGGGGAGCAGCTCTGCCCAATTGCCTCTGCTTATCTAGTAATGAACTCTGGAAGGGGAGAGGGAAAGGGTGGCCATGTGCCCACAGAGAACATTGCATGCCATCTTTGGCATTCATGCCATAGGTTCACCATCACTGGCCTATAAGTTCATGTCTCATGCCTGGGCTGATGTGGTTTTGGAGAAATGAGGCCTAGGTTGGGAACACAAAACTTGTTTTGATAGAAACATCATGGCACCTTCTCTAGTTAACTTTCTGGATTTGGGGAGGTAGGAAGTTTCTTATCTTAAAATTACTCTCAAAAGAATTTAAACTTTGCATTATAGGATAATAATACAATCCCCATTGAGGAGGGTGGTGACAAACACATGGATCACCCAGAGATACATGACTAATTTATGAGGTATATGAATCAATTGGCAAAATAATTTAAAAACATGAAAAAAAATCCAAATAAAAGAGAAAAAAAGTAACTTCCGGATGAGATACAAAATATTAAAGTCTTAAATGTAAAAATTCTAAGTAAGGAAAAATAACTGTATAACAGGTCTTTGAATCAGGGTCTAATTGAAGTGATATATATCCCACAAGCCTATAGAAGTAAGTATGCACTTACCCAATCACCAGCCAGGACTACAGAAAATTGCCACACTATGAGAGAAAAGAAACTAGATTTTAAAGAAGATGGGAAATAGCATTCCCTACTCTGATTTTTACTTTTCTCTAAGGGATCGAGGAGCCAAGATAGTAGCCAAACTTCGGTACTTGTTGAAATGTGGCACAGGGAAGGCCTGCGTCTGATGTATGTCAAACAGCCACAACCTTGAACCTCAAACAAGTTCAAGTCCTAAGTCTTGATGCAGAATCTCATCAATCTCACTGGGATTGGTTGGTCTCTTTGACTTTGTGCTCATTGGCACTGTGCAGGTTAACTTTGTGCTCCTTGGCACTGCAGTGCTTCTTTAGTGATCCCTTCTCCTAGAATCAGACACAATCATTACTAAAAGTCTCATAATATTTAACAATCAATGGCAGGTTTCCATAGTCTAAAACTTTTGGATATGCATTGACATTAGGGCTAATGGACATTTTAAACTTACCCTAGTGCAAAATTCAAAACAAAACAAAACATTATTACTGGTCACATGTACTTCAAGTACAAAAAATGAGAGAAAAAAAAAACAAAACTCAAAAATCTGTATTGTACATGCAAGGGAAAATAAATTTTTTAAAAATCAGAAATATATAATTCACATTCAGTGACACACTGTGTCAGCCAAAGAGAGGCAGAATTGAAAAGTTTCTCGCCCAAAATGAGATCCATTTCCTTTTTAACTTGGCCATGATCCACAGTGTGAGTGCAAATGATTTTTTACTAATTAACAGATTTTTAAAACAGTAGTACAGCAGCTAAAGTACATTCAAAGAAATATCAAAGTTCACAAAATTCACAAAAAGAACATCAAATTCTCTAAAAGCTACCAATACAGGTTTTTTCCAACTAGTGTATAGACTTTTATCATGGCATTTTCTCCAGTCCAAGTATAGGATTGTACAAAAAAGACAGTGCAACAGAATGTATATATAATAGCCAAAACATAGTAACAGAAATGACATAGTGTAACAGAGTATTATAGATTAACTTAATATATAAACTTAAAAACAAAATTAAATCTTAAACTATCAACAAATACAATAAGCATGATAGGATATAGTCACGCAATGGATTCAAGAGTCCTTTTCTCTAATTTGATAGCTGTTGTGGTGGTTAAGAGGACTTGAAATGGACTTTCCCAGGCAGGCTGAGTTGCCTCAGTGCTCTGGAAGTTCTTTATTTATACCTTGTCACCTGGGTGCAAGTCATGGCATGAGAAGTCTATAGGTCCTGCTTATACAACAGCATATATATATATATATATATATATATATATATATATAAATATATAAGGCAATAGAAGTATCTCCCCCTAGTAATGATGTGTATGCAAGAGAGAAAGGCTTAATCTGCATAGGGGGATGTCCAAAAGCATCTCAAATGGTAAGATGTGTAAATCTCCTCTGGGCCTGCTTCTAAGAAATAGGGCCAGAGTAAGAATTTCAGCCCATTTTAAATGAATCTCATTGCACAATTTGCTAATCATAGTTTTAAGATCTCCATTCTCTCAACTTAGCCTGAGCTCTGGGGATGGTATGATACATGGAATTTAGGAGTTATCCCCAAACAAGAATAAATCTTAGACAAGACCAAATTGGTGAAATGAGTTCCTCTGTCTGATTCAATTCGTGCTGGCAGGCCAAAGCAAGGAATAATCTCTTTTAAAAGCACCTTGGCAACAAAAGCCTCTATGGCTCAAGCAGTAGAAATGCTTCAGGCCATCTAGTCAGCTGATCTATTTTGACCAGACAAAATTGATACTGTCAGCTTTTGGCATAGTGATAAAATCAATTTCGTTCAAAATGCCAGAGAACACTCACCAAAGGCTTTGTCATGAACAGAGTGCTGATTGAATGCTTGGCAGGTAGGGCAGGTGATACACACTTTAGAGGCTATGTTAGTTATTGTGCCAGGTGCAATCCATACTCTTTTAACAGAGTCCACAATGCCCTGGGTAACAAAGTGACCGACCATTTTTGTGAATGGATTGGCAAATTTGGTGATAAAACTTCTAGGGAGTAGAGGTTTTCCTTCAGATGATACACTCCATTTTTCAATTTTGCTTTAAATTTATGCTTCCATTTTTCCACTTCCTTTTCGTTATAAGAAAGGGAAAACTTTAAGTCATCAATAGTTGCCAGTGTTAAATTAACTTGGGCCCTTCTAATGCTGCTAGCTTTGCAGCAATATCTGCCTGGCCATTCCCCCTAGACACAGGGTCAGTGTTACCTGTATGGGCAGGGCAATGAACTACAACTAGGGCTTCATGGAACTGAAGGGCAGAAAGAACTTCATTAAGAATTTCTGCATTTGCTACACATTTTCCAGTTGGTGTTAAAAATCCCCTTTGACAAGCCTAGAGATGGAAGATCATAGGTTCAAATCTGGCCTCAGACACTTCCCAGCTGTGTGACCCTGGGCAAGTCACTTGACCCCCATTGCCTAGCCCTTACCACTCTTCTACCTAACCCGTTTTTAATTTTTTTTTTCATTCAGTATCTTTCTCAAATTGTTTATTACCTAGGGTGCTGTATGCTTATTATACATTTTAACAATTTTATTAGTATGGTTCCTAAATCTGACTTCCATAATACAAAGTTCGACATGGCCAAATACAAATACTGGAAGAATACATTAAGGGTGAAAAGTCAATACACAGTATTGACTCCAAGATAGAAGGTAATGGTTTAAAAAAAAAGAACCCTATGAAGCTATAGCATACTCACTGCATGACATATTCCAAATGCATATAGAGAGTCTGTGTAAATTGTTGCCTTTTTATCTTTGGCAATTATATAGGCAAGTTTTAGAGCTATCAGTTCTGCACCTTGAGCCCTTATATTTGAGGACAGAGAAGCTAACCACAGAGTGGCAAATTCTGTGACTATAGCAGCTCCAGTGTAGTGAATGCTATCCCTTGTGAAAGAACCATCAGTGAATAAGACTAGATCTGTATTGTCTAAAGGAATGTCCAGGAAATTATCTCGAGGTTTTTCTGTCACTGACACTAAAGATTCACAACTGTGTAAAGGTTCTCCTGAAACTGGTAAATCAGGAAGTAAGGTAGCAGGATTTAGCACTGTACAGTGTTTCAAGGTAATATTTTTATTACTTAAGAAGGTTACCTCATACCTTGAAAGTCTCTGACCAGAAAATGCCTGTGTTCCATGTCTTAGCAACAATACTTCGACTTCATGTGGACACATTATGGTTAAAGGGCATCCCAATATTAAATCAGCAGATTTAGTTACTAGCAGGGCTGTGGCAGCTACACCTCTAAGACATGGTGGTGTTCCTGAAGCTTCTGGGTCCAGCTGGGCTGAATAAAAAGCAACTGGATGCTGAACAGGTCCCAGAGTTTGAGTTAGAACATCTGAAGTTACCCCCTCTCTGTTCATGTACATACAAAGTAAATGGCTTGTTGTAATCTGGGATGCTTAGAGCAGGGGCAGACAGGATACCCTGCTTTAAGTTAGAAAGAGATGATAGGTGTTCCATCTATAATTTAAGAAGTTCAGGGATTGAATATTTTTGTCAGTGCTATAAGGGGCTTAGTGATTTCCCCATAGCATGGAATTCACTGCCTACAAAACCCTGTTGCTCCAAGAATTTCCCTCAACTGTTTCTTAGTGGAGGGTACACTCAATTTTTTAATATCTTCAATGGACTTAGGGGAAATGAAGCTCACAATAATAGTTAAAATAAACTCTAAATATTTTACTTTGAGGAGATACCACTGAACCTTTGCCTTTGAGGCCTTGTAGTCTCTCTCATGCAGCTCTAAAAGGAGATGTTTGCTATCTTCCTGGTACACTGTGGCATTTGGTGAGGCCAAGAGCAAATCTTCCATGTACTGAATTAAACGGGTATTCTTAAATTTAATATTATCTGTATCTTGGCTCAAAATCTGTGAGAACAATGTAGGGCTATCCATGAACCCTTGTGGCAGCCAACATCAGGTCCACTGAGAATCTTTCCAGGTAAAGGCAAATATATTCCTGGATTCTCATGAATTAGTATTAAGAAAAATGCTGAGTACAAGTCAACTACAGTAAAGTATGTGGCTGTGCTAGGAATAGAGGAGATACTTTGGTTTGGGTTACGAACCATAGGATGTCTCTTTATTAAATGATTATTCACAGCCCTTAAATCTTGTACAAATCTATAGACCATTTTCACATAAGGGCCTAATTTCGTTTTGTTTTATTTTATTTTTTTGCAGGTAGAATGTGTATATTATATTCAGGTTTGAATGGAATTATTCCTTGCTCAATTAATGAATCTATCACTGGAGTAATTTCTCCAATTGTATCTTTTGATAGAGGATACTGAGGAATGGAAGGACATGGACCAGCTTTTGTCTAAATTTGAACAGGAACAGATGATTTAAGTAGGCCAACATCAGAAGATGATGTGGTCCAGAGAAACTCAGGTATATCACCTGGGATTTCAAAAGCTCCTTCATCTCATGATTGTCTGAAAGAAACACAGGGAGCAAATTTAAGGATTCCTCAGGAAATTCTACTGACATAGAGCCATCTAGAGAGCAATTTAGTGTGGCTCTAAGCTTGGATAAAAGATTTCTCCCTAGCAAATTTATAGAGGAGCTAGACATTAGAAGGAAAGAATGTTCTATTGATAAGGGTCCTATAGACATCACTAGAGGCAAAAGCTTTGGGGCCCTGAAACCCCAACTACATTTAGTGAGTAAATGGAATCAGAATCAGAATCAGAATCAGAGATACTCATTAATACTGATTTGAAGTTTCCAGTGTCCAAGAGGCAATCATACATTTCCAACTTTCACGGTTGCATGAGATTCATTATTATGGGGGAGGGAGGAGCAAATAGGGATAACTGGCATTAAAACATCAGGGTCTGGGAAACCAAAGGTTTTACTCTTTGATTCTAGTGCCCTTGTCCCCCCCCCACACACACACACACAGCTTCATAAAGATCTTTGGGTATTCCCCTGGGATCCTCCACACTGAGGGGCATTTTCACCTTGATTACAGAGTGGATGAGCCCCACTTTGGATATATTGTTGTTGGGTATTTTGGTGTGAGTTATCATTTGCCACATTTGGATTATTATTTCTATAATTGTTATTATTTCTAATCGCATGATTCTACTTCTTGCAGTTCATCATTATGTGACCCCTTTTTGCATAGAAATGACATGTAAATGATTGATTTTTGGATTCCTGCAAAGGGGCAATGGCCACTGCTTGACTTGCTTTCTCTTTTTAAAATCTTTCAGTTAAAGCTTTTAATTCTTTCCTTAATGTCTCTACTAATTCATTGGCCTCATGATTTTTCTTTAGATTCATAAGTTGTGTAATTTAAGCAGGCTGGCTTTCTGTTGTTCATTCTTGAGGAGAAATAAATAAAGTGGGGAATATCCAATGAAAATAAAGACTCCCAGGAACAGAAGTAAACAGAGCCAATTTGAACTTGTAAGCTTTTCCAACCCAGTAAAATTCTCTCAGAACAAAAACTGCTCCCTTAAAGTTTCAACCATGCTTTGTAACATCATTATTCCTGAGATAAGCTCTTTGGCTTTTGATTACAGGGAAAAGAAAAAACCCTTACTCGAAGGTAAAAACAACAACAACAACAAAACTTCAGGAGTTAGCTAAGAGGTCTGGAAAAGTATTGTTCCTTCCCCTCCTCCCTAGGGGAAAAAATGCCAGGAAAAACTAAAGAGTATTTGAATAGAAAATATAGGCTCCAACTGTTTTTTGGGTCAGGAAATCTCAGAGGCTAATTTCAAAAAAATTTTGGCTTCAAATCCACTGACCTGCTACTTGTCCCCCTTGTTATGCTGGGTTTTAGGGGGTAGGGTGGAACAGGAGACCTCCATGAGAAAACCCCTCAGTTTCCACCCTCTCAGACAGGAACCCAGGGCCAGCTAAAATTCAGCTTAGAAGTTAGGTGTGGGGTGGGGCTGGTATAGTCATGACCAGAGGTGTGGGGGGCGGGGGGGGACAGTACTGGCCACTCAGCTAGGGAAAATATATATGTTACTTCCTCCATGGGGACTCAGAGACAGCTGTGGAAGGTGGGAAAACAGCCAGGAACACCTAGCAGTGAGTTCACAGGGTGGGCAGAGAAGCCAGTCCCTGGCTCTCATAGTGGGCAGGTCCCCAGCACCAGGAAAATTTGCCTATCTTTACTCAAAAAGCTATCTGAGTAAAAAATTGTGAATTCTTTTTCCATCTTTGCTGAAATATAAGATTAAAATTTATATCTAATAACTCCAGGTATTATATTTTATAAGATTTATTAATAATCACTTGAAGTAGAGGAAAAGTATAGCCTGAGTAAAGACAAGTTTGCTGGACTGTGAATGTAGGAGAAGAGAGTGAGGAGGGTAAAGCTACACAAAACTTATCTCCCAAAGATAAGGATGTAAAGTAAGGACAAAAGTGGGATGCTGGGGAATGTTGTCCTGGGGTACAAAATTCTAATTACACATATCCAAGTAGATAGCAAAATAGAAATCAGGGAAAATATACATAGAATAATATATCAAGCAATACAGATTGATAAGAGAATAGTGTAAGGAAGAAATAGGAGATTTTATAAAAGGTTGGGCTGGATTATTCAAAATTAGGGTCACCAGGAATTTAATTAATTCCAAAGAGATTTACTTACAATTTATTTACAAAATATACAAAGAGTGAAGTTAGAAAATCAGAGAGAGGATAGGGTAAGATATCTAGCCTAAGCACTAAGTATTTTTCTCAGATCCCTGGCTCAAAAACAGGCAGGGGAGTTTAGTCTTTAACTAGTGAGGTCTCAGTCCTTGTAGCCTAGGACCTGGGGATGCCTCTCTCAAGAGGATAGGTCTCTCCTGAGGCTAGTCTCTTCAGAAAAATCCAGCAATTAAGAGTCAGCTTTTCACTCACTATGTGTCAGTCCAAAGGAAGAGACTTAAGGACAGTCTTACCAGGGTCAGGGTCTCAGGTCCAGTCAGCGGATTCTTTATCAGCCTCCAACTCGAACTCAGAACTTCACAGAAGACAAAGTCCCTCTGAAGATCTCACACCATTCTTCCATGAATCTCAGACAAATCTCTCACACAGGAAGTTGTAACTCCCTTTTAAAGGCACTTTCTTTTGCATCACTTCCTGTGCCTTCCTCCACTTTTTATGTGAACAAATCATAATCTAAAGCTTTGTTTAGGATTGACCAGGGGACAGTCAGTTGATTCTGATTCTTCACCCACTATCACACACATGGGTCACAGACTTCCCCCATTCAGGTGTGAATGGGGTGTTTATACCTTTGGTGATTAAATCTAAAAATGGTCAGGGGAGTTAATTTAGTCTTCACAATCAGGGGGAGAGTTTAATTTAATCTTTACAATAGTAATAGCTCAACAAAGAGACAGAAAGAGTTCCAGATTTCATCCAAGTTGAAATTCCCCAAAGATCCTGTTGAGGCAAACTGGAGACTGCTAGCTTCTCTCAAATTGCCTTCTTCCCCAAGTCTTATTCTTTAGTAACCTTTAGCTCCAAGAGGCTGTAGCATGTAGCAGCCACACTCTGGTTAAACAATCTCCCAGCAAGCTAACCCAGGTTGAGGGTCATTGATATGCCTCACACCCATCTGGTGAGTTAGGAAGATGGGGGGGGGGAGGGGCGGATCTCTATCAAATTTCTCTGATAAGAGTTTCATATAATGTATTACATGAATTTATATGTATATATGTAAATAATATATATAAACAATGCATAATAAGTTGATAATGTCAAAAGATGCAAAGAGGTCAAGACAAGTAAGGATTGAGAAAAGGCAATTAAGAGATCATAAATCATTGTAGAGGAAGCAATTTGTACTGAATGGTGGGCTAGAAACCATGTTTCAAAGAGTTAAGAAGCAAGTAAGCAAAGTATAGGCACCCCAGTACAGACGGCTTTTCCAAGAAGCCTATATTAGAAAGGGAGGAGAGATCTGGAATGGTAGTTGGCAGGGATGGTCAGCTTGATGAAGATTCTTTTTTTTAAAAGGACAGAGGAAATATGAATCATTTTGTAGGTAGTAGGGGAGGAACCCGCAGATAGGAAGAGATTGAAGATTAAACTGAGGAAAAGGATAACAGAGGAAACCATTTGCCATTTAAGATGGAAGAGAATGGGATCAAGGGTTCAGGTGGAAGAGTTTGCCTTAGCAACGAGGAGGATTTAAGGTATCCACCTCTTCATGTGGTAAAGAAGATTTAAGTGACATAAGACAGGAATTATGGAAAAGAGAAGAATGAGTTTTTAGGAAATTACTTCAGTGATTTAGGTGAAGTATAAAGCCAAATTCTCAACTTAGAGCTCGAGAGAGGACGTGCTTGAGGAAAAGAGAGAATGTTTAAAGCAGCAACTGTGGTGAATAGGATAGTTAATGATTAAGGAGGTATTGTCTTGCTGTAATAAGGCCTTAACTGAGTATATATGTATTCAGTCGATATGGTTTCACGATTTTTTCCAGTTTTATTCAACCAGAACTGATTGATCAAGGATTTGAGAGATAAGGGAAGACCAGTATAGCCAGTGAAGAGTGATAGCCTGTGAAAGGACTGAATGGAAACATTTAATGAATCATTGAGGACATAAAACAAAGTTAAGAGGAAAGGTTAAATGATAAATATAAAAAATAAAAAGCAATGCACATAAGTATTATTCAACAGATAAAACAACAGACCCAATAAGACAATAATGTAGATTCATCTTTGGGGTTGGGTAAATAAAGAATTTTGGGGATTCCATTTCTGATATTTGATGTTTATAATTTTAGGGAGCAAATTAATTTTCTTCTATGTTGTGCAATTCTAACATTAGCTGGAGATACCCAGATAACGTGGATGATAGAGGGAAGGTCGTGGAGAGAAAAAGATAGAGGGATATCTAGAAGAAGAGCTAGAATTCAGAGACATGACTGAATAAGATGCAGGAACACTCTGAAGAAAAGACCTACCATGTCATTGTTATAGAAAACATCCCTCATTAGGAAATTCCTCTACAAATTTTCTGTCATTTATAGAAGTCCTAGAGTTGCCTGGGGCACTGAAGAGAGATGTGATCTACCTAGAGTCACATAGCTTGTGTGTGTCGCAGGTTGGGCTTGCAGCTAGGTCCATGATGTGACACGCGGAGACTTCTCTGTGCGCAGGCACACTTTGGCCCACCAGAGGTAGTTAATAGAAAGGCTGAGGGACTTGGGTGGAGCTGCTTCCCTTCCCCCTCTCCACCCCTCTGCCTGGAAGTCCAATGGAAGCGCTCACTGCCTCCCCTGAGTGAAGAGCCTGGGTCACTCCCCGCCCTTTCTCCCTCACTTGTCTGGGCTAATAAGGGTGGGGGATGGGGCATGTAGTCTGAGGGGTGGGGCATGGCACAAGGTCCCTAAGAGGCTTACCATCACTGATCTAGGTCTTTATGATTTTAAGGCTAATTCTCTATCCACCGTATGACATTATTGCTCTATGTAAGAACTTAAAGAAATTAAAAGGATTAATTGAATCTGAATTGAGTGAGCATTGTTACTAGATCTAAGCTCTTTGTACATTTCCTAATCCAGTGCTTTTAGAGAATGATCACCTGAAACAAGAAAACGTTTGAAAGTAAGAAGCCATCTTTATCTGTTGCCTGGAAATCTACTCACATTCAATCAACGAATTTATTGAAGGCTTACCAAGGTACTGTGCCAAACACCATAAGGAATATAAAGATGTATATAAAAGTCACTTTACCAAAAGAAATGTCCAAAATAGTAGGGATGATTAAAAAGAAACAGGAAATCCTGGCAACTTGGGCATGGAGAAATGTTAAAGAAAAACGTGCGATATTTGAAAACTCAGTGAGCCCATATAAATATATAAATGCTCTTTCTCCAAATCCTTATTAGAAAATGTTAAATGATGCAGAGCCATGCAGATTCCTGGGGCACTCCACTAAAAACTATCTGCCATATTTTTTTCTTCAGCAATGTTTTATTTTTCCCAGTTCCATGCAAAAACAATTTTGACATTCATTTTTTAATATTTTGAATTCCAAATTCTCTCCCTTCTTCCTTCTCCTCTGCCCTCCCTGAGATGAAATGTAATTATCCTATCATACAAGATAAATTTTCCATATTTGTCATGTTGTAGAAGAGTAAAAAAATCTATGAAGAAAAACAAATGAGAAATGGTATACTTTGATCTGCATTCAGTCTTCATCAGTTTATCATGAATCTTTTGATCATTTAACCATATCTTGGGCTGCTGTGTTGCTGAGAATAGCAGTCATTCACAGTTTTTCATGGTACGATATTACTGTTGCTGTGTACAGTGTTCAACTGGTTCTGCTCACTTCACTCTCCTTCAGTTCATGCAAATCCTTCCAGGCTTTTCTGCAATCTTGCTCTTCATTTCTTATAGCACGATAGTATTCCACAATTTCTTTAGCCATTCACCAACTGATAGAAATTCAGTTTGTACAAATAGGTCCATTGTCATTTTTTAAATCTCTTTGAGCTTTGGATCTAATTGCAGTATTGCTAGATCGAAGGTATATATAGTTTTAGAGTCCTCTGGACCCAGCTCCAAACTGGTCCCAGAATGTTTGGATCAATCCACAACTCTGCAGGTAGCGCATTAGTGTCCTAATATTCTCACAACCCCTCCACCACGTTGGTCTTCCTTCTCGGTCATATTGGTCAAGCTGATAGCCACGAGGTGGTACCTCGGAGTTCTTTTACTTTGCATTTCTCAAATCAGTAACGATTGGGAGCATTTTGTCATATAATGATGAATAGCTTTGATTTCTTCAAATTAAAACTTCTTGTTCATATCCTTTGACTATTTGACAATTAGAAAACGACTTGTATTCTTACAAATTGATCTCAATATATTTGAGAAATGAGGCTTTTGTTAGAGACATTTATTATAAAATTTCCCCCCAACATTTTTCTTTCCTTATAATCTTGGTTGCATTGGTTTTGTTAGTAGAAAATCCTTTTAATTCAATGTAAGAAAATTATTGATTTTATACCATATAATGCTCTCTATCTTTTGTTTGATCATAAATTTATCCCTTATCCATAGAGATCTATAATAGGTAAACTATTCCATGTTTTCCCAATTTGCTTATGTCTATATATTGTACCATTTTAAAAGGACTTATTTTGGTATGTGGTGAGAGATACTGGTTTATACTTAGTTTTTGCCATACTGTTTTCCAGTTCTCCTTACAGTTTTTGTTAGATAATAAGTTCTTGTCCCCAAATCTTGGATCTTTGGGATTATCAAACATGAGATTACTGTAGTCATTTTCCACTGTGTATTATATATCTAATCTATTCCACTGATCAATCACTTTACTTCTTAGTCATTGATATATTGTTTGGATGATTACCATTTTATACTATAGTTACAGATCTGATATGGCTAGACTTCCTTTCTTCACATTTTTTTCATTAAATCCCTTGATATTCTTGACCTTTTGATCTTATGGATAAATTTTATTATTTTTTCTAGCTCTGTGAAATAATATTTTGTTTAATTGGTGTAGACCTGGATAAATAAGTTAATTTAGGTAGAATTGTCATTTTTATTATATTCACCTCACCTACTCAGGAGCAATGACTTCGATTCTTCGAGTTGTTCAGATCTGACTTTATTTATGTGGAAAGTGTTTTGTGGTTGTATTCATATAGCCCTTGGTTTCTCTTGGCAGGTAGACTCCCAGGTCTTTCCTATTGCCTATAGTTATTTTAAGGGGAATTGACTATCTACCATGTTGACGTTGACCATAAACTCTTTCATTTTATGTAAAACTCATTTTTGTGATTTGATAGTGAAGTGCATTAGAACTGGTGAGATAACTGAAAGAGACAGAATATGGCAAGAACAGGCAAGAGCCTAGGATGAAGACCTGAAGCACAGCCACAAATAGGGACAGGATATGGACCTTGCAAAAGAGACAAAGATTGGTCAAACATGTAGAAAGAAAATAGAGGAGTGTTGCAATAAGATACATATTTTTCTTTCTGTAGTATTATCAGCTTATGTTCTACCCCGTATCTTTTGCCCTTTGGAATACTGCATTCCAAGAACTTCTTTCATTTATAATAGATACAGTACATATCTTGTGTAATCCTAACTGTGGTTCTTTGTGGATGTTTCTTTCCAAAATTTTTCTGGGACTTTTCTTTTTGATGTTTCTTTTAGGCAATGATTTTTGGTTTTTGTCCCCTGATAGACCAATACATATTTATCAAGTACCTGCTTATAGCAGGCATCGTGTTGAACACTTGGACAACAAAATAGACGCTAAAGACAGTCTACTCTTAAGGAATTCACAATCTACTAGGGGAGAGAACAAGCAGACAAAATGTACAAACAAGTTATATAGAGGAAAAGCAGGAAGCAAGAGAGGGAAATGTCCAAGAACTAAAAGGGAGGGGAATGCTTCTTATACAGGATGGGATTTTAATGGGGATATATTTTCTCCAGCAAGGATAATGGAACCACTTAATTTGGACTTTAACATCCTAGACTCTAAGGTGCTATCGTCTCTACAGGGTTTTGCATTAAATAGACTAAAGGTGGGACAAGTAGCCATATTAGATCATAGGGAAGCTATCCATGCTAAAGACAGTACAACCGGGAAATGAAAAAAATTTACTGTAATCAATATATAAGATATCTATATAAAGGAAAACTAGTAAAGTCATAGAAAAAAATCTCATGCCTTATTTGTACCTAGAAAAGATGGCCAACTGACATTAATTATGACCAACCTATATGGCTACATTTATAAAATCTATAGAGTAGTTGGGGGCATGATCGATGAGGGTATTGGGGAAAATATAATAGGGGATTGGTACATATTGTGGATGAGAGAATTGAACAAAAAGCCTGCAACAGAGCTGGAGAAGCAAGACCTGCAGAACTGCCAATCAAGGAAAGCATTCTAAATGGAAGGGTGACCAGGAAGGACCACTGAAGAAGGAACAGCCGAGTTGAGGAACTTGGTCTCTTGCCTTGAGACAGAAAGGAGTAAGGACGGCATGATGCTGCTTTCACTGGTTTTCTCCCTACAAGACTCAAGTGACTGAAAATCTTCAAGCTAGTCATTTTCCCAATTCTAGACTCTATTACACTATCCTTCATCTTAGGAGTATTTTAGGATTAGGGAAACCCAAACCTCTCTCCCATCAACTCCCTCTACCTTTCCCCTTTCTCCTAAATAAACCCCTTGTTTAAACTTATCAAAGAGTGAGTTATCTGTCTGATATATCAAGATACTCACTCAAAGCTGATTTCCAGTGATACCAATTGAGGAATCAATTGATGGGGTGAAGAGAGGAGGGAGGAAGGAAAGGGAAGGGGAAGGAGGAGAGGGAGGAAGTGAAGGAGAGGGAGGAGATTGGCTGATCTGATCTTTCCATCAACATAATCCTCAGATAATTCCCCTAAAAATATAATAGGGGAATGGTACATATGGATGATACTATTATGCTCTATCCTATTTCCTATGTGGGCAACAGCAAGTGAGCTTATTTCCTGGAGAGTCATCATAATTGGAGAGTTTTGAACCATGTCTAGAGTCTTTGCTTGGTGGCAGTTGAGCATTTGATACTTGGGGTGCCTTCAAAAGTCATGAGTTAGCCTTGACACACTCTCAGGGAAATTTCTCAGAGAGAACACTATAGGGCAATGGTCTTGAACCCTCTAAGACCAACATGCAATCTTGGTTCTTTGCCTGGCTCAGTGTGTATTCTTTTGTTTTACGTGAAGGAGATTAACCGTGAAGCTATGACTTGTTGCATTTTGAAAAGTTAGGAAAGTGAACCATTCAAGTCTAAGATGCCTGGAGTTGAGTTCCTACCAGGCTTTTTTAGTCAGCCTAGCACTAATGCCCTGAGAATTGATAAGGTCTCCTCTACTCCCTTGAAACAACTCTTTACTAAGTCTTCTTCTTTCCACTCACAAGGCCACTCTCCTGGAGCCCACCTTCACCACCCTGTCCCCTAGGAATATTGCAGTGAGCTTCTAGCTGATGCTTTGGTTGTAAGCCTGGACAACTAGGGGAGTGAAGGTGTTCCCAGGTCAACAGGGAAGTCTGAAAAAGGGATAATACGCTCAATTTTTTATATGGGTTTATGTGGGAAGAGTAGGGGATGACAGGTGGACGAGCCAAATGTTGGGGTACTTGTGATTGTGATATTTAGAGAAAGAGAGGAACTTTACAAAAACCAGAAAAGACGGATTGCAATGGTTGGAAGGATATCTTGAGCCCTTGAGATCATGGAACCATTTAAGTATAATCATACTCGATGATTTTTAAACAACTTCCAGCCTGTTCTGATTTTACTGCCTTCACTTTGTTGTTGTTGATTTGATTTTACTTTCTTTTAAAATCAAGTTAGGTAAATGTTGAGTTTGTTTATCTTTTCAAAGAAAGAGTTTAATAAGCTCTATAGTCTTCCCCTTCAATTTATCTATTTCTTACCTGATTTTCTTTTTTTTGTTTGTGTTTGTGTTTCTTTTGCATTTGTTATGATCTAATTTCAAAACTGTATATTCAGTGCAAATTGAAACATACCATTTTTTTTAAACCCTCACCTTCTGTCTTAGAATCAATATTGTATATTGGTTCTAAGCCAGAAGAGTGGTAAGGGCTAGGCAATGGGGGTCAAGTGACTTGCCCAGGGTCACACAGCGGGGAAACGTCTCAGGCCAGATTTAAACCTAGGACCTCCCCTCTCTAGTCCTGACTCTCCATCTTCTGAGCCACCCAACTGCCCTGCAACATACCTTTCTTTTCTTTATTTCTTCCATTAATTTTTCTCTAGTGTAAGCAATGTAACTTTCACAACATGATGAACATGGAAATATGTATTAAGTGATAATATATGTATAACCTATATCATATATCATATAACCTGCCTTCTTAGCCAGGAGGGAGGGATACATAGGAAGGAGAGAGAACGTGGATTGCAAAAATGTCAAAAAATGTATATTAAGAAATTGTATTGACATGTAATCAGAAAACTTTCTTTAAAAATTGTATTTTCAGTTCATTCATTCTTTTTTTGTTATTACAAATGTATGTTTTCAGTGTTATAACTTGCTATGAGGACTGTTGTAGAAGAAAATGTTGGTATATTGTCTTACTGTTCTCATTCTCTCTCAAATAATTCTCATTCTTTGTTCTCAAATAATTATTAATGTGAATTCTTTATAATTTTTCATTGTTCAAAATAGCATTATTAAATCTCTATTGGGGAAGTCTATGTTTTTTGTCCTCTTTATATTTAGCTTAGAGAAGAACTTTATTTCAAATTTAACTAATGACAAATAAAATTATTTCCACAAACATAGTAGGACCAAAAATAGAACACACACACACATATATATATACATACATTGACACACACAGTGAAAACTGGGGCTCTATTATGTATAGCTTGTTTATCTTTTAAAATATATAATAAAATCAACATATAATTTTCAAAACTGGCCTGCTTGTTTGTTTTCCTTATGGTTTAAATTATTTTCATCTATGGGTTTTTTCTTTGTGGTCTCATTTTTTTCTTTCTTTTATTTTGGCAAGCCTACCCCTGGTATGCTTTTTCTTCTACTCATCACCCTCAATTAAAAAAAAAAAAGGTCTAAGAAATGTGTGTTATCAAGTCAGAGAAATTCACAGTTGGTGTGCAAATATTCTAAACTTGTGGTCCATAGGCTGTATAACTGTATAATCTGAACCAGATTAAAATGTAATTGGAAAATGTCTAACAAAATAAAAAGAAAACAAAGATAATGTTAATTTGTGATTTTCTAAGTCAGATATTTGAGTTTGACGCCCCTAGTGTAAGGTCTTTAAAGGCAAACAAAGATTATATTTTATCACAGAGGCAATTAGAAGTCACTGCAATTGATGGAGTAGGGAATTCACCTCGTCAGATATAAGTTTAAGGAAAATTACCCTAGCAACAGAGAGTAGGATGGACTTGAAAGATGAGATCATTGTATACTCTGCAATGAGAAAGGCATTGAGTATTCCCAGACAAAAAATCCAAACATGATACTTGCAAACCCCACAAAAAAACACACAAAAATACAGGCAAGTTAAATACGTATAAGAGTTAAGAAGTGAAAGAAGTAGGGAAGGGGCTTGACAAACAAAGGTAGAGGCTTTTAATGTGAGAGATGTAGTAAAGTTAAAATGGAAAGATTTGCCAAATACTTGGATATGTGGACTGAGAGAGAATGAAAAGTGCAGGATGATGCTAGTGTGAAAAACAAATCTGAGACCGAAAGTATTGTTGTGCCTTTGACAGAAATAGGGAAATATAGGAAAGAAATAGAATTGGGGAACGGAATAAGGGGACTTGTGAGTTTAGTTTTGGATATATTGAATTTAAGGTGTCTCTGGGACATCTGGTAGACTGTGGGTTTTATTTTGTTTTATATAGAATATTTTCCATGGTTACATGATTCATAATTCTCACCCTCCCCCCACTCCCAGAGCTGACAAGCAATTCCACTGCGTTATACATGTATCATTGTTTAAAACCCATTTCCATGTTATTCATATTTGCAGTTGAGAGATCTTTTAACATCAAAACCCTAATCATATCCCCATTGATCTACATGATCAAGCATATGTTTTTCATCTGCCTTTCTGTTCCCCTAGTTCTTTCTCTGGATGTGGATAGGTAACGTTCTTTTTCCTAAATTCCCCTGGATTGTCCTGGATCATTTCATTTCTGCTAGTAGAAAAGTCTATTACATTTGATTGTACCACAGTGTGTCAGTCTCTGTGTACAATGTTCTCCTGGTTCTGCTCCTCTCGCTCTGCATCAGTTCATGGAGGTCGTTCCATTCTCCATGGAATTCCTCCACTTTATTATTCCTTTGAGCACAATAGTATTCCATCACCAACAGATACCACAATGTGTTCAGCCATTCCCCAATTGATGGGCATCCCCTCCTTTTCCAATTTTTGGCCACCACAAAGAGCGGCTATGAATATTCTTGTACAAGTCTTTTTCCTTATTATCTCTTTGGGGTACAAAACCAGCAGTGCTATGGCTGGATCAAAGGGCAGAAAGTCTTTTAGTGCCCTTTAGGAATAGAAATTGCCATCAAGAATGGTTGGCCCAATTTTACCACATCCCCTCCAATATTTATTAATTTCCTTTGCTGTCATGTTAGCCAATATGCTAGGTGTGAGGTGGTACCTCAGGGTTGTTTTGATTTGCATTTCTCTGATTATAAGAGATTTAGAACACTTTTTCATGTAATTATTAATAGTTTTGATTTCTTTATCTGAAAATTGCCTATTCCTGTCCCTTGCCCATTTATCAATTGAGGAATGGCTTGATTTTTTGTACAATTGATTTAGCTCCTTATAAATTTGAGTAATTAGACCTTTGTCAGAGGTTTTTGATATAAAGATTTTTTCCTCCAATTTGTTGCTTCCCTTCTCATTTTGGTTGCATTTGTTTTATTTGTACAAAACCTTTTTAATTTAATGTAATAAAAATCATTTATTTTACATTTTGTAATTTTTTCTAACTCTTGTTTGGTCTTAAAATCTTTCATTTCCCAAAGATTGGACAAGTATATCATTCTGTGTTCACCTAATTTACTCATAGTCTTCTTCTTTGTATGCAAGTCATTCACCATGCTGAGTTTTTCTTGGTGTAGGGTATGAGATGTTGATCTAAACATAATCTCTCCCATAATGTTTTTTAATTGTCCTAGCAGTTTTTCTCAAATAGTGGATTTTTGTCCCAAAAGCTAGGATCTTTGGGTTTATCATAGATTGTCTTGCTGGGATCTCTTACCCCAAGTCCTCTCCAAGTCTTCCTGGGGTGGATAGCTTTGTATCAAAAGTCCTATCCACTCCTGTTGTCTTCTGCTGGATTCAGGGGGTCTGGATTCACAGAAGGATGACCAGGGCTCAGAGGTGCTTTCAGAGCAACCTTTCTGAAGGGTTTCCCAACAAGAAGTGAAGTTAACTACTTGGATCTTCTCAGCTCTTCTCTGTTCTTTCTCTGGAATTCTCTGTTCCTTTTGCCCTTCCCCTCTTGTCTTGTTCCTCTGGTAGATTGAGTCTAAGTTTACCCTCTCATACTATTTTAATACCTTCCATTTCTTTTTCTTCTCTAATTTCTGCTGCTAGTGTTTCTTGTACTATATTAAATAATAGAAGTGATAATGGGCATCCTTGTTTCACTCCTGATCTTATTGGGAATGCTTCTAATTTATCCCCATTGCAGATGATGTTTGCTCATGATTTTAGATAAATACTGTTTAATATTTTTAGAAAAGACCCTTCTATTCCTATACTTTCTGTTGTATTTTGTCAAAGTTTTTCCTGCATCTATTGAGATTTGTTTGTTGATATGGTCAGTTATGTGGATAGTTTTCCTAATCAGGTCGTAGACCCCTGGTGAACCAAGGCTTTGCTCACCCAGCATGTGAAGACTGCTTTGGCCGAACAGACGGAAGAAACCAATAAGAAGGTTCAATGGCTGAGAGGGCGACGCAGCAAAGCACTGTGGAGTGCTTAGGGCACAAAAGACAACACGGCCATCCAATGCATCTGAGGAAGTCTCCAGGTGTAACGACTTTTTGTGCCACTGGACCCAGGCTTCCAACACCGAGAGAGTGAGACTGTCTCTGTGCACCGATTTTTCCACTTAAATCTCCTTCATGCACAAGTGCCTTTGTGCACACTCATCTACATCACAGATGAAAGCGCACAAAGACAATCGTCATCCTCAGTTACTGAGAGACTAATACTACTTTCCTAATATTGAACAATACTTGCATTCCTTATTATCTTCTTCTTCTTCTTCTTCTTCTTCTTCTTCTTCTTCTTCTTCTTCTTCTTCTTCTTCTTCTTCTTCTTCTTCTTCTTCTTCTTCTTCTTCTTCTTCTTCTTCTTCTTCTTCTTCTTCTTCTTCTTCTTCTTCTTCTTCTTCTTCTTCTTCTTCTTCTTCTTCTTCTTCTTCTTCTTCTTCTTCTTCTTCTTCTTCTTCTTCTTCTTCTTCTTCTTCTTCTTCTTCTTCTTCTTCTTCTTCTTCTTCTTCTTCTTCTTCTTCTTCTTCTTCTTCTTCTTCTTCTTCTTCTTCTTCTTCTTCTTCTTCTTCTTCTTCTTCTTCTTCTTCTTCTTCTTCTTCTTCTATATAAATTCTACCTGATCATAATGAATAACCTTTATGATCACTTGCTGAAGTCTCTTTGCTAGTAATCTATTTAAGATTTTTGCATTTTTGTTCATTAAGGAGATTGATTTTTAGCTTTCTTCCTCTGTTTTTGATCTACCTGGCTTTGGAATCAGAACTATATTTGTGTCAAAAGGAATTTGATAGAATTCCTTCTTTGCTTATTCTGTCAAATAGTTTGTATTGTATTAGGATTAATTATTCTTTGAATGTATGATAAAATTCACTTTTGAATCCATCTGGTCCTGGGGATTTTTTTAGGAAGTTCTTTGATGGCTTGTTCAATTTCTTTTTATGATGTGGGGTTATTTTTGTATTCTATTTCTTCTGTTAATCTAGGCAATTTATATTTTTGTAAATATTCATCCATATCACTAGATTGCCATATTTATTGTCATATAATTGGGCAAAATAGTTTTTAATGATTGCCTTAATTTCCTCTTCATTAGAGGTGAGGTCTCCCTTTTCATCTTGGATACTTTTATTTTGGTTTTCTTTTTTCATTTTTTATATTAGATTGACCAGTACTTTGTCTATTTTAGTTATTTTTTCAAAGTACCAGGTTCTAGTCTTATTTATTAATTCAACAATTCTTTTACTTTTGATATTATGAATTTCTCCTTTAAGTTTTAGGATCCCTAATTTAGTTTTCATCTGGGGATTTTTAATTTGTTCACTTTCTAGTTTTTTAATTTGCATGCCCAATTCCTTGACCTCTGCCCTCCCTAATTTGTTAATATATGAACTCAATGACATAAATTTCCCCCTCAGTATTGCTTTGGCTGCATCCCATAGATTTCAAAAGGATGTCTCATCATTATAATTCTCTTCAATGAAATTATTAATTGTTTCTATAATTTGTTCTTTTAACTGATTTTGGAGAATTGTATTGTTTAATTTCCAACTAATTTTTTTATTTTCCTCCCCATGTACCATTAGTAATTATTATTTTTATTGTATTGTGATCAGAAAAGATCACATTTATTATTTCTGCTCTTTTGTACTTATTTGCCATGTTTTTTATGCCCCAGTACATGGTCAATATATGTGGATGTGTATTCCTTTTTGTCCCTATTTATTTTTCTTCACATATCTATTAATTCTATTTTTTTTATGATTTCATTCACATCTCTTACCTCTTTCTTGTTTATTTTTTGGTTTAATTTATCTAGTTCTGACAGAGGAAGGTTCATGTCTCCTACTAATATAGTTTTACTATCTATTTCCTCCTTGAACTCCACCAATTTCTCCTTTAGAAATTTGGATGCTATATCATTTGGTGCATACATATTGAGTACTGATATTTCTTCATTGTCTATATTGCTTTTTATCTGGATGTAATTGCCTTCCCTATCTCTTTTAACTAGATTTACTTTTACTTTGGCTTTGTCAGATATAATGATTGTAACTCCTACCTTCTTTTTCTAAATTGATGCATAATAGATTTTCCACCATTCTTTAACCTTTACCCTATGTGTGTCTACCTGCCTCATGTGTGTTTCTTGTAGGCAAGGGAAGGATTTTGGTATCTAATCCACATTGCTATTTGCTTGTGTTTTATGGGTGTGTTCATCCCATTCACATTCAGAGTTATGATTACAACCTGTGTATTCCCCAACATTTTGATTTCCTATCCTAGTCTTGCCCTTTCTTCTTTCACTATTTCCTTCTACACCAGCATTTTGTTTTTATTCAGTTCCCTTAATTCTGTAAAAATTAAAATTTTATCTGAAATAATAAAAATATTATACTTTATGAGGTTTATTAAATGGTCATTAGAAATCAAGGAATAAAGAGGATAAAAAATAAAAACCACCTACCCATGGCTGGTTAGTCATTTTAAAAATCCCCACTCACCACCATCACTGCCAATTGCTGTATCATGCCTTAAAAGAGGATGTGGGAGGAGTTACCAACAGCTAAATACCAATAACCTGATCCTGCCAACGTGGAGACACAGGAGAGATTATAGGGAATTTTGGGAAATACTAAGGACTTTTGGGGAATTAAGTCAAAGGTTCAAAATCTTCATTCATACATTCTCCTCTGAGACCCACGGAAGACTAGTCTCTCCAGTGGGTCTTGTAAACATACCAACTTTGAAATTACAATAATTTGAGTATAAGAGGAAAAGAGAGCAAAACCGATGCTTGCTAGATGCATTGACAAAAAGCCAGTTGGGGGAAGTCCCCTTTGGCATAAGAGTATACATACAAAACAAATGCATTCAACCCCACACAGTTCAGATAACCACATCCCAAAGGTCACTCTGGATCTCCTGGTGCAGTCTGTGGAGGCATCTTCATGGTGCATTCATTCTTCAAAGAGTTCATTTTCTGGATTCAGAGAGGTAACATGTTTCTTAACCTAAAATTACTCTCAAAAAGAATTAAAACGTTGCAATTTAAAATGATAATAATACATATCCTTCTGAAGAGGGTGATTGAAAAACACAGGGATCACTTAGGGATGCATGGCTGAGTTATTTGGTATATGAATCAATTGGCAGAGAAATCAAAACATCAAAAAAATTCCAAATAAAAAAAATTTCTGGATGAAATATAGACTATCAAAGCTTTATGTGCAAAAATTCTAAGTAAAAGAAAAATAAATTTATAACAGGTCCTTGAATCAGGGCCCAATTAAAGTAATGTCTATCCCACAAGTCTGTAGGACAAAATGTAGTAATATTTCACTTACCCATTTGCAGCCAAGACCAAGAGAAGTTGCCATACTATAAGAGAGGAAAAAAGGACTGATAGGGAAGTATCATTCCCTGGTCTGATTTTACCTTCACTTTCAGGGATAGGGGAGCCAGAATGGCCATTTGTTAGGTGCTTTTCTGTCAGTATTTCACAAAGAGTGTGAATACAAGGAGTCCTACATCTTAACATATGTTAAACGTCATGACCTCGACTCTCATACTAGGTTCAAGTCCTTTTGTATTGGCTTAAAATTTCATCAATCCCATTGGCATTTGTTGGTCTCTTTTTGACCTTGTGCTTGATTGGCTTTGTGCTCTTTTTTTGGCACTGCTCAATGGCTCTTTTTATATTCCCTTCTCCTGGAATCAGACAGAATCATTAAGCAATAACATTTGTCAACAAATGGTAGGTTTCCATAGTTTAAAGATTTTGGATATGCATTAATATTATAGCAAATATATTTTAAACTTATATTACTGCAAATGAAAAAAAGTTAAAGAAAAATCTCAATACTGGTGACATGTGCTTCAAATACATAAAAGGATAGAAAAAAACTGAAATAGTATATTGCACAAGCAAGAAAAAAATAATAAAAGATTTTAAAAATAAAAAAAATATATATATAGCTTATAATCAGTGACACACTGTGTCAACCATGTGTGAGTACAAAATGACTTTTAGAATAAAACAGTAATACAGCAGATAATGCACATTCAAAGAAGTACCAAAGTCCCCAAATTCACAATAGTCCAGTTAATTACAAAAGCAAACAAACCCACTATCATATTTTACATGAGTTGGCTGTATGACATTTAAAGAAACTGGATACTGTGAAGATTGGATTTAGATATCTCCTGATTGTAACAATGAAGGTACTTCGCTCCTCCTTTAGAGTGAAGCTAGAAATGTAAGCTACAATCTATTTTTAGATTTTATCTACAAAAATGTGTTAAGTAACTCCAAAAGGTGAACTTACCAAAAGAGGTGTTAAGTAACCCAAAAAGATAAAATCTAGCCAAAGAAGGTGAGAACTAAAGAATGGGCAGTCCTGGAGAAAAGCATCTGCTGTGATTGGTAGACGTGAAAATTTAGAGGAGGTGACACAAGAGAAAAAGATCTTTAAAAAGAGGAGTTTTGGAGATTTGTGATTCATTCATTGAGACAGTCAGTCACCCAGGCTTGGAGCGAAGGATCAGTCACTCGGAGCTGAAGGGAAGACAGACATTCAGAGATTTGTTTGGACATTCTGGCACTGACTCGGAGAAGCTACCAGAATACAGACACCCAGACTTCCTTTAGCCTGTTACCATTGGTGAGTGAAAAGCTGACTTAGTGACCCTGCCTTTCTGTAGGTGGGAAGCCTCCAGGAAAGGCCCAACTTCTTGAGACTCTTCCCCCAGCTGAGACTTAGAATTTCTAACTGATATCAGAAGAAACCAGAGGTTTCTCTCTCTCTCTCTCTCTCTCTCTCTCTCTCTCTCTCTCTCTCTCTCTCTCATTCCTTAATATCTTCTTTCTATTATAAATATTGTAAATAAACTACAATAAATTCCATTTACTTTAGTAATTCATTTTGGGATTTAGAAATTAAATCCCTGGTGATTACCTAATTAATATATTATTTCAGAGTCCAACCATATTTAAATTTAACAATATTGACACAAGTTTTTGGGTGTAACAATGTTTCAACCTTGGCCGAGATATTTTTTTTTAATTCTATTACTGCCATCTTTACAAAAATGTGGCAGGAGTCTAGAAAAAAAAACAAATCTCTGTACTGTTTATATTGGGTCTAAAAATGTCACTAAGAATCTAATGATCTTTCTGGTGAAAGGGTAAAGTGAGCTGAGGAGTTACAAATGAGAGGTGCCCCTCTTTTGGGAGCCATCCAGGGATACCATGCCCGGGGTCAACTTTCCAACTCCTTTGGTATGAGACTAACATCCCATCGGGAGGTGGGGATTATATTTGTACTTCACTTCAGCTACTAAAATGGACCTTACCTCCTGTTAGAGGCAGGCAAAATGATCAGAGTTGTTTGAAAAAAACAAATCTAAAAATCGTGTCTAAAGACCCCTTAAAATCAATTTGAGATATTTAGCTCATTAAATTTACCAAAGGTTGTTTTACAATTGTAACCAGTTTTTCATGAAGTCCATCCATCCTCTATGTGACAATTTACAAAGCCAAAATAGAACCAAAAAAAGCTGTTTTTATATGGGCTTATTCAATAATATTTGTTCAGTATAATTATAGAGGAAAGGTGACACAATATAACAGTAATTAAACACAGTAGATTAAAATGATTCAGTGTAACAGAAAAGTATTGAATACATTAATATATGAACTTAAAACAACAAAATTAAATCTTAAACAAAACAATTAGCAAAATACAATAAAATACAGAGGATTTTATAAAACATTGGAGTCTGAAAAGGCTCAAAAATTTCACCTCCAGTCTCTTTAAAGTTCCTTTATTTATCCATTGAGATTCCTTTTGTCAGTACTGTTGTATTTCCCATAGAGAGGGAGAACCTGGGTTTTAGGAATCTCAAACTTGGCAAGCCCAAATGGCAAAGAGTTGCAGGGAGATGAATTTCTCTCCTGAATCTCAGGTAAGATAAGTAAAAGGATCAGTGCATTCATGAAAAAAAAACATCCTAAAGTGGAAGCTGCTTGAAATAGGTAATGCACTGCTCTTTCATAGAATATGCCATACTTGTAATCAACTTCCTGTTTGGAAGAGTCTCTTGCTTTTCCTTGTCCCCCTCCTAAGGTCCCCTGCCACATGGAGGGTAATTGTTACCTAAGGGAAGAACACCCCAGTTTTTTACCACCTGCCCTGACTCCAAGCTTTTAGGTGGCAGCAATCAGCAACAGAGGTAGGGGTCAGGGTCCAATCAGAGGCCAATTTTAGGAGTAAAGCCAGAGATCAGGAGGAGGATTTCTGGAGGCCTGGGGCTGGGGATGGGGCTGGGGCTGGGGCCAGGGTCAGGGCCAGGGCCAGATGAATGATTGGAGTCAGGGTCTGGAGGAAGCAGTATTAGCAACACCAGAGTCAGCAGAGAGGAATTGAGGAACTCAAGCAGATGGGCAAGAGTCCTCAAACTGAAATCAGCCAGGTGCATAGGGAGGGCAAGTAACTGGGCAAAAAATAGGAAAAGGAAAAAGGCAGTTCTAAAGAGAGTTTGAATTCTCTCATAGTTTGCAAGGGTGGGTGGGTGGATGGGGTGGTCAAAAAGCCTTGGCAGGAGAAACCTGGCTTAAAAAAATTATCTGGATGCAGCTGGGTGGCTCAGCAAATTGAGAATCAGACCCAGAGATGGGAGGTTCTGGGTTCTAATCTGGCCTCAGACAATTCCCAGCTGTGTGACCCTATGCAAGTCACTTAAACCCCATTGCCTAGCCCTTACCACTCTTCTGGCTTAGAACCAATAGCCAGTATTGGTTTTAAGATGGAAGGTAAGGGTTTATTAAAAAAAAAAAACCAACTATCTAGACTATCTTTAAAAAAATTGAGTTTTTTTTTCCTGGTTCCTTCTGGTCATCAACTATAAAAATTAAAATTTTATCTCAAATAATAAAAATATTATATCATTAGATCATTAGAAATCAAGGAATAAAGAAAATACAAAATAAAAACCATGTACCCATGGCTGGTTAGCCATTTTTTAAATCCCCATTCACCACCATCTCTGCTGATTGCTGTATCATGCCCAAAAGAGGACATGGGAGGAGTTATCACCAGCTAAATACCAATAATGTGATCCTACCAATGTGGAGATGCAGGAGAGATTATAGGGAATTTTGGGAAAAACTAAGGACTTCTGGGGAGTGAAGTCAAAGGTTCAAAATCTCCATTTATACAATTCCCACCCTTATTTTACTTCCCTTTCTCTTCCCCACTTCTTATTCCCCACTTATTTTTCTTTAGGGTATTTTAAAACTGTCTCACACTCTCCCTCCTTTGTATTTCTTCCCTCCACACCAGTTTGCTTGTTACCCTTCTACTTCTCTATAAGGCACAAATAAATTCTCTTACCCAATGGATTTGATTGTTCTTCACTCTTTGAGTCAATTTCAATGCATATAAGAATTATTTCATGTCTCCAATCTCTTTACCCTTCCAGTGAATTGGTGTTCTCCCCCACTCCTGTCATGTGCTTCGCTTCATTATGAAATGTAAATTTACCCCATTTTGTCTGTTTTCCAATTTCTCTTAGAATTAACCTCTTTTTTACCTCTAGTTATATATATATATATATGTATATATTATATATATGTATGTATGTATGTATGTATATATATATTGACATTTCATCCTATATAGTTTGTCACAGTTCCCTCTAAGTATAATTTTTTTAGCTAACCACAGGATAACAATTTTCAAGAGTTACCAATATCATCTTTTCTTATTGGGTCCCTTAAAAAAAGTTTTGTTTTATTTTTCCCCATTCCTTAATTACCTTTTAGTAATTCTCTCGAGTTCTGTGTTTGGGCATCAAATTTTCTGTTTCAGTGTGGTCTTTTTTTTTAATGGATGCTTAGAAGTCATCTATTTTTTTTAAATTACCATACCCTCCCCTGCAAGAATGTAGTCAGTTTTGCTGGGTAGTTGATTCTTGGTTTTGGACCCAGTTCCCTTGATTTCCAGAAAATCATATTCCATGCCTTCTGGTCCTTCTGTGTAGATGCAGCCAGATCCTGTGTTATCCTAACTGTGGTTCCATGGTATTTGAATGACTTCTTAGCAATTTGCAATATTTTTTTTCCCTTAGTCTTGTAGTTCTTGAATTTGGCTATAACATTCCTGAGTGTTGTCAATTGAAGATTATATACAGGAGGTGATCTGTGGATTCTTTCAATCTCCACTTTCCTCTCTTATTGGAGAATATTGGGGCAGTTTTCTTGGATAATTTCCTGTAGAATGATGTCCAGGGTTTTTCTTTAGTCATGATCTTCAAGTAGTCTAATAATTCTTAAATAGTCTCTCCTGATCTGTTTTCAAGGTCTGATGTTTTGTCAATGATATGTTTCACATTTTCCTCAAATTTTTCATTCTTTTGATTTTATTTTTATAGATTCTTGCTGCCTTGTGAAGTCATTTGTTTCTAGTTGGTGGATTACAATTTTTAAAGATTGAATTTCATCCCTGGCTTTTTAGTTATCCTTCTCCTTCTGGTCTGATTTTCTTTGTAGGTCATCTTTCATCTTCTTTTGCTTTATTTTCAAGCTGGCTAATTTTGGCTTTCACAACACTATTTTCTTGTTTTAGTTCATGTGCCTCTGTTTCCAGATGACTTATTTTGCTTTTTAAGTTTAAGTTTTCCCAGTTGTCTTTGGCTTCTCTTAATTGTTTTTTAATAGTATTTTAAGTTCTTCCAAAGGCTATGCCCTATTTCTGGGGAAAATATGTGTTTTTACTTGGTGTTCTTTGGTCCTCCTCTGTTCCATTTGCTCTTTGTTTATTACCTGGATAGAAGCTGTCAATTGTGATTTCTTATTTTGCTTTTGTTGTTTGCTCATATTTTTTCCTTCTTTCCCCCCTTGTGATTGCCTGTAATCTTGCTCCTCTATTTATGTGCTGGATCTGTGGGTTTGGGCTATTATGTCCTTAAGGGTCTTCTTCTCTGCTCTGTTGATTGACCAGGTTAGGCTGATGGTATTGATGACCCCTGAGGTCAGATCTTTCCCAGTTGGCAGCAGAAGCTGAAAAGGAGCTGGCCTTCCCACCTCTTATCAAGGATGTAGCCTGTAGTGGTTGCAGCCTTTTCCCTTGGAGCTTAGTCAGCAAGGATCTCAGAGTAGTCTTTGGGGGAGGGATGTTGGAGTTTGAGCTTCCTTGCCCTCTGAAGGCTTCTAATCTGCCCTATTGATAGGATTAAGCCAGGCCAGAATTGATTTGCAGACCTAGATATGCCCTTAGGCCAAAACCCAAAGAAAAAAGTAGGGGAGGCAAGATGGAGTGTTTTGGTTGAAAGTAGGCTGCCCTCTCTGGGCCTCTCCTCCAGCTGCCTCCCTGCCTTCTGTGTTCAATTCCCTGAGCCTGGCACTGCTGTGCCAGCAAGGCAGTCCCTTTGGACTAGAGCCCTTACCCTCACAGAGATTCCAGCAATTGCTGGAGACCCAGCACAGTAAATAGTAAGGGAGGGGTCCTGGGACCTTCCTTCTTCCTTTCCCTTGAACCTGAGTATTCAAGAATTCAGGCTTTGGTGCGGGTACTTTTTAAGTTCGATCTAGCAAGAGGGTTCCTTAGCTTTGTTTTGTTGTTAGATTTGGTTTTCTGTCCCCTCAAAGAACTGTGTTTTTTATTGGTACAGAAGGGTATTCAGAAGTCTGGACTTTTACTGCATCTGAGCCACCATCTTGACTCTGCTGGTAGGCATTCCTTTAAAGTCCATAGTTCCAAATTGCCCTGCAGAATGGTTTGACCAAATCACAATTCCACCAGCAGTGTATTAGTGTCCCAATTTGCCACATCCCCTCCAACATTTATCACTTTTCTTTGCTACCATATTGGCCAGTCTTCTAGGTGTAAGGCGGTACCTCAGAGTTGTTTAAATTTTCATTTCTCTAATCAGGAGGGATGTAGAACACTTTTTCATGTGCTTATTGATACTTTTGATTTCATCATGTGAAAACTGTCCATTCATTTCCCTTGACCATTTGTCAATTGGGAAATGGTTTGACTTTGTAAATTTGACTTAGTTCCTTATGTATTTGGGAAATTAAGCCTGTGTCAGATAGTTTTTTATAAAAATTTTTTCCCAATTCATTTCTTTCCTTCTAATTTTGGTTACATTGTTTTTGTTTGTAAAAAAATTATAAATTTGATATAATCAAAGTCATTCATTTTACATTTTGAAATGTTCTCTATCTCTTGCTTGGCCTTAACTTCCTTCCCTTCCCAAAGATCTGACAGGTATACTACTCTGTTTTCATGTAATTTATTTATGATTTCACTCTTTATATTTTTGATTTATCCATTTTAAATTTATCTTGGTATAGGGTCTAAGATGTTGATCTAAACTTAATTTTTCCCATACTGTTTTCCAATTTTCCCAGCAGTTTTTGTCAAAAAGTAATTTCTTGTCCCCAAAGCTAAGATCTTTGAGCTTATTGAACACTAGCTTCCTGAGGTCATTTATTCCTAGTCTATTCCACAGATCCACCCTTCTGTCTCTTTGTCAGTATCAGATTATTTTAATGACCACTGCTTTATAGTGCAGTTTAGGATCTGGTACTGCTAGGCCCCCATCCTTCACATTTTCCCCCATTATTTCCCTTGATATTCTTGATCTCTTGTTCTTCTAAATGAACTTTGTTGTAATTTTTTCTAATTGTATAAAAAAGTTTTTTAGTAATTTGATAGGTATGGCACTGAATAAGTAGATTAATTTGGTAAGATTGACATTTTTTATTATGTTAGAGTGTCCTACCCATGAGCAATTAATGATATTTTTCCAGTTACTTAGATCTGGTTAATTATGTGAAAAGCATTTTGTAGTTGTGTTCATATAATTAATTCCTTCTTTTGTCTTGCTAGATAAATTCCTAAATAGTTCATATTGTCTAGAGTGATTTTAAATTGTGCTTCCCTTTCTACCTTCTGCTGCTGAATTTTGTTGGAAATACACAGAAATGCTGATGATTTATGGGGGTTTATCTTGTACCCTGCAACTTTGCTAAAATTGTTAATTTTTTTCCACTAGCCTTTTAGTTGATTTTGTAGGATTCTTTAAGTATACCATTATATCATCTGCAAAGACTGAGAGTCCAGAGAGATATAGTTTAGTCTCCTCGTTGCCTACTTTAATCCCTTCAATTTCTTTTTCTTCTCTAATTGCTGCTGCTTGTCTTTCTAATACAATATTAATTAATAGAAGTGATAATGGGTATCCTTTTTTTTCACTCCTTACTGGGAAAGCTTATAACTTGTCCCCACTGCAGATGATACTTTTTGATGGTTTAAAAAGAAACACTATTTATTATTTTGAGGAAGGGTCCTTCTATTTCTATAATTTGTAGTGTTTTTACTAGAAATGAGTGTTGTATTTTGTCAAAGGCTTTTTCTGTATCTATTGAGATAATCATGTGATTTCTGTTAGTTTGATTATTGATATGGTCAATTATGTGGATGGTTTTCCTAATATTAAGCCATCCTTGCATTCCTGGTATAAATCCCTCCTGGTCATAGTGAATAATTCTTGTGATCACTTGCTGGAGTCTTTTTTGCTAGTATTTTATTTAAGATTTTCCCATCTATTTTCATTAAGAAATTGGTCTATAATTTTCTTTCTCTGTTTTTGGTTTGCCTGGATTTGGAATCAACACCATATTTGAGTCATAAAAAGAATTTGGTAAGACTCTTTCATTGCTAATTTTGTCAACTAATATCAGTTTGTGAGGGAAGCATAATCACATCTTAGGAATTACTGCATAACCCAATTCATGTGGCTCAGCACTACCGCATGACCTTACCATAATCATTCTCTTTTCCTAAGGCCCTGTTTCTTCATTTCTGGCTCTATGTCACCTTTTCCCTTCCCTCCATTCTGAGGGCCATCTGCCCTTATCAACATCAAAATCCCTTTTCCAGTTCAGGATAATGCCCATAGGTACCCAGTACTCTTTCAGAAAATAGCCTCCCAGTTCTCGGATTTTGCCCTCCACCCTGTCTCAGGTTAAAGATATCTTCCATTAAATGCCTTATCTCCCACTGAAGGCATATACAGATCTTCTACATGGAAATACCATTCAGTGGAATACCTTCTTCCCTGCTGGAATTAGTCCCTACTTTTTCCAGTTTCTCATATTCAATCTTTCTCTTTGGCCACCACTCCTATTCTACTGCTATATTGCCTCTTCTCATGAAACTACAGAATTATTATCATCCCTTTATTGTTCACTCTTGGATTTGATAAGGTGAGTCACCATCCATTTTCCTCCAAATTAATCATCCTTCCATTGTACAGCTCTGTTATCCAAAAGACATCAATTCACCCCAGAGGGTGCCAAAAGTTTTAGCCCATGGTATTCTATTTCAACTCTTCCATCTTCATTTTTTTCTGACTTTTTAAGTTCCAATTGAATTTTTATCCATTTGTGACTTGTTTATCTTCTAATGTTGGTTCTTTTTAAAAATTATGTAATGTTAAACTTTTATGGCTGAACTGAATATTTAATTGGTGGTCACCAGGGATTTAATTACTAAATCCCAAAATGAATTACTCAAGTAAATGGAATTATGGTAGTTTATTTTTATAATAGAGGGAAGATATTAAGGAAGAGAGAAAAGGGGGAGGGAGAGAGAGAGCTCCAGCTTCCTCAGAACCAGATAGAAATTCTAAGGCACCAGTCGGGGGAAAGGAGTCTCAAGATTATGGGCCTTTCTTGGAGGTTCACACCTCTAGAAAGGGCAAGGAACTAAGTCAGCTTTGTCACTCACCACGTTGACTGTCTAAAATGAAAGCAGTCTGAGGTCTCCTGCATGAGCTCCTCCAGGGGTCCAGTTCCACAGCCAAGTGTCTTCACTCCAAGTCTGAGTGTCTGTCTTCCAGGCTCTCCTCAAGTGTCTATCTTCCCTCCAGCTCCGAGTGCTGAGAAAGCCCACTGAGCAATACAGTAGTGAAGAGTCCACCCCTGTCTCCCTCCTCCCCTCCCACCAACTTCTGTTGTCCTCTTCCATTGGAGTGAAACTGTGATTCAGATTGAGTAAATTGACTGAAAATCTGATGGATAACTCACTCTCTAAATTTATTAGAAACAGGGTTTATTTTAAGGAAGGATGGGAAAGGAGGTTGAATAGGAGAGAGGTGTTAGGATTTCCTTAATCTAGAATAAATCTTAAATTGAATAACTAAAATTATCTAGTCTTATACGAGGGATGTCTTTAACAGTTTTGAAAGGGTCTTCAGAGTCAAACTCCAATATTTCAGAGAAGAAATTAGTGACCAAAAAGCAGAGTAAAATCCTCAGCTCTCTCTCCCAATGGTCTCAGGAAAAAAAAGTCAGCCTGAAGCAGTTTGTGTGTTCCTGTTTTTAACTGCCTTCTCCAGTTCTCATTCTCCCCGGGAATTTTTCCTTGATGGATGAATCTTCAACCTTCCATTCATTGCATCTTTTTTCCAGCTTTTCTGCAGTTTTATTCTCTTACAATACATTACTCTCTTACAGCTCTTAGGGAAACTTTAGTTTCCTCTTTGCCTCAGTTTCCTCATCTATAAAATGAGCTAGAGAAAGAAAAGGCAAACAACTCCAATATCTTTGCTAAGAAGACTTAAAATGGAGTCATTAAGTTAGATATGATGGAAAAACAGCAAAACTAAAGTCTTGTGAGTAACAAGAAAGAAATCTAGAAATTAGTCATCAGAAATAAAACAATTTCAGTTGTTTCTAGGGTCTAGGATATCAAGAATTCAAACCAAGTAAAAATTCAATTATTTAATAGCAGAGAAAGCTAGTGTTCTGTAACCCCCAACGATCCTTCATTCAGCACTACTTTCCCCACTGCCCACCACATTCTTGTAGAAGTTTTAAGTTCAATGAGGGTTCTAACTGTGAAAGGCTTTTTCTGTATCTACTGAGATAATCATGTGGATTTTAATAATTTGGTTTCTGATGTGATTAATACTGTTAATTTTTAATGTTGAACCACTCATCCCTTGTATAAACCCAACTTGGTCATGGTGAATGGTTCCTAAGATAAATAACGATAGTCGGTCAGGATTTTATTGAACATTTTTTGAACCAACATTCATGAATGATAATGGTCTACAATTTTTCTTTTTTTTTTTATCCTTCGCTGGTTTAGGTATTTGTATTATTATATTTTTTATCTCATGAAAGGATTCTGATAGAATGAAATCACAATAAAATCAGAAGAAGAAAAGAAGAATAATCAGAATTTATCATGCGAGTTATATGCTAACAAAACTGAGAACCCAAAAGAAATGGAGAAATATCGTCACAAATTTAAATTTCCCAAACTATCAGAGAAATAGTTAGAGCAAGAGATCTAGCTACAAAGGAAAGGGCAAAGAGGAAAAAAATCCTCCTGGTGCTAGTGGATGCACAGGATGATTCTTTTTTAAAATAACAATTCATATCCATAATAAACAAATTATTCCATAAAATTGAGAAAGCACCATATCATGGATTCAGAACTGTCCTTATGGTTCAACTTTAGGAAAGCAATCAACAGAATTTATCCCAGTAAAAAACCAAAACATTTAAAACCATAATTATTTCAGGAGGTACAGAAAAAGCCTTTGGCAAAGTACATCACCAATTATGCAAAAATAACCTACAAAGTTAAGCATAGAAGGAGCTTTTAAAAATATTATAAAAAGCATCTCTCTAAAACTAAGATGAAATGAGATAAACCTTTTCTATCAAATCCACAAAGAAAGGAAGGATGCGAAGTGTCCCTGCCATTCTTTGAAATATTTATGCAAATGTTTGTGACAGCAATAAAATTAAGGAAAAAAATAAAAGAATTAAGATATATGAAAAAGAAATAAGCCTACACTGATTTGCTGGTAACATAATGGTATTGGAAAGTCCTAGAGAAGCCCCAAGTATATAAATTGAGACAATAGCTTTAGCAAAGTTTCAGGCTACATAATATTCCTTGCAAAAAATACATTTATGTATAATTAGAACAAAATCCAAGAGGCAATCCTACAAAGGTAAATGTTATTCTAAATAAATACAAAACACATAGACTATCTGGAGATCAAACCTCCCAAAACACACAGGAGATTTGTATAGATTCAGTTCACAATCAATAATTTAAAACAATTTAAATAGCTGGAGGAATATTTAGTGCTCGTGGCTAAACTATAACAACGTAATAAAAACGACAATACTCCCCAAGTTTAACTTTTTTAATTTATATTTTCAATTCTAGACCTATCAAATTGTTAAAGAGATACATTGTACTTGAAAAGATAAAAATATAATGTATTTGGGGAAAAAAAGCTCGAGGTAGGAACGAAGGAAGAATAATACTTCTAGAGCACAGACCATTTAGTAGTCGTTTTTTAGTAATGGTTTAGTAATAGTTAAAAGAATGGAGAAGCAAATCAAGGGAAGAGACCGGACAAGGGAGAATCAGAAGCAAAAGAACTTAGAAAATAATAGTTTGTCCCATGAATTTCTTTGGAAAGAGAACTCTCTGCTTCATAAAAACTGCTAGGAAATCTGGAAAGAGGTCTGGTAGAAATCCGGTTTAGACCACCACTCTCTAACAGTGGTATCAAACTGAAACAGAAATGAGGGAACAGGCACTAGTCTGGCCTCCAGGACCCCTGGGGGCTGAATGTAATTAGTCTGAAAATGTATTGTGCTCTAATACGTAACATCACACATTGAAACACTGTGTGTTGTTATACTTTTACTCGTTCGACATTTCTCAGATACATTTTGAGCAGACGCAGGTCACACCGAGCCTCCTGGCTCCGCTGTGCTTCAGCCTACGCCATGATACATCCCGTTTGTTACTGAAACGTTTCCCCGATTATGCTGATACAGTGTCTTAACGCTTTCTGACATTTTGCGTTCCATGTTCTCTCACGTCTCCCGGTCCTGAAGCAGTCAGACAACATTAGGCAGGCTCGTGTATATATACATTATCACATATTAAGTATTTCCAAGTTCGGATGCTGTGAAACAAGATACATATTGCTTAGACCAACGCACCATTGGTGGTGGAAATGAAGGGCAGCATGGGTGTTTCCTGTGCATCAGGAGTGGTTCCTTGGGTGGACTGGCCGCGCTCTTCTTCCCGAGGCCCTTGGAGAGGTCCTGGATCCTTGCCCTGTTACCGATGTCGAAGTCATTCATCTGATCCTTCAAGGAACATTTATTAAGCACAGAGTATGTGTGAGGCCAGAGGCTGGGACCTGGGGTCACGAGGACGGTGATTCAGGAGCCTCCCCCTTCCAGGAGCTTAACTACGGTTGGCGGAGAAAGCATGTGCATGGGAAACTATGCACCCAACAGAGAGAGGATGCAAGCTGTTGGGGGAGGAGGAAGCTCTCAATCTTTGGGTTCACCCTTCAGTGGGACGAGGGGCATGCTAGGGGAGCTTCAAAGGGAGCGAGGACCTGAAAGGGGCCACGTGAGGCTGGACTGACTTCCAGGCCACAGTAAGAAGGCGTGTCAGGATTCAGAAGGGAAATGCCATCTCGTGTGTGAAGAACGGCAACAAAATCCGTAGGCCTGGCTAGCTTTGGAGAGGTGGCCCTTAGAGGCTTACAAATGGTCCAAAGGGGCTGGATTTGATCTTGGGGCTACTAGCGAGACAGCAGAATTTTTGGAGTGTGGGTTTGACATCAGCAGAAGCCCATAGAAAACATATCCTTTTGGCCGCTGAGTGAATGACGGAATGGGGAGAGGAATGACACTTGAAGTCTACTGTTAGAGATATGGGGAGAACGATGCTGTTAAAACCGGAGAGAGATGCACGCGTGAGAGATTGTTCCCATAGTTACTACAAACACTGACGACCGATTGGATGTGGGAGCTGAGAGGGAATGAGGACCATGGGAGAGAGTGAGGCAGAAAAATATTTTTCAGCTTAAACCCTTCAGGATATTGTTTTAGATGCAACATGTTACAGATGTGTTATACTCAGTGGCATGCACGCATAATTACATGCATGCACACCCGCATACATAGCAGTCAAGTATTGCCTTTTCCTTTGGAACATTTACACGTTAGAATTTGGCACGTGCTGCAAAACTGGGCTTGATGTCCTTTAGGACTAGTCTTCTGAAAGTTAGTGAGAACATGTTAATAATACAAATTAAACTCGAAAGGGTGTTGGGCATACATTTTTCAGAGAGTTGGTTTTCTGCCATTGACCAGGACAGCTCTGCATAGATAGCCAGCCAGACAGATGGGACGAAAGACAGAGTGAGTCATGGCATTGCCTTCTTTTAAAAATCTCTTGGATTTTAGTTAGTTCATATTTATTCATCCTCCTTTTAAAAAAGTTAAAAAATGATTTTTTCCCAATTACACGTAATAACAAATTTCCACTCAAGTTTTCCTAATTTACATGGTTGAACTTCTCTCCCTCCCACTGTTTTCTTCCCCTTCCTGGTGCTGGCAGACAATTCAATCTGGGCTATAGAGGTATCACCTTGCAAAGCATTTCCATATTGTCCATTTTTGTAAGTGAGTAATGTGGAGGGGAGAAATGACCGTAGCAGAGAATCAAAGTACAAGTTCACTGCTACCAATGAGGTTACTGTTAATGGAGCTGGAGACTCTCAGATTTGCACAAGAAACAATGAATTCTCCAAATAGCCATACGGCACAGATCGCCTTAGGAGAAACATCTCCTTTGAATCCGGAAGCTAAAAGTTTCCATCCTACAATGACTAATCTAGAAAATACGAAATTGAATGAAAATGAAGCTGAAATTACATTTGAAAATAATCATCGTATTCGAAGTAACGGAGGTCGAATGGCAGTTAAATTTGAAGAGATGAATAGAATGCAAAAGTTAGCAACTCATAGAGTAGCCAAGGATTCAAATGAGAGTCTTGAAACCAACCAAGATAGCAAATGGAGGGGGAGGTCTGGCCAAGTAAAATTATATGAGATTAACCAAGGCTGTGATTTAAATAATTCATTTTCCAGTGAAGTAGAGGATGTAGTACAATCAAATTGAGATGAAGATCGCCTTGGAAATGATTTAAATCAAGAAGATTTAACTAGTTCAATCATACAACTGGCAGAAGGTAGCAAAGAAGTGCAGAATGATTCACTAGCAATAAATACCATAGCTACGCAAAAGCCAGAAACATGTGTATGAAGTCGTGTGGGGAAGGATGAATGCACACGTCCTAATGAGACAGGGGAACTGCAGCTCTACTCAACTTATTCCCAGAAATAACGCCATAGAGGGAGAGGTTTCTATCTCTGCACAGTCAGAAGAGAGTGAAGATGAGCAAAACCTTCAGGCTGATGATAGGGTAGAACCTGTACATTTTGGTAACAGCACTGCATATCGGAAACAAGCAGTTAACCCCATGAAATCAAGTTTCTCACCTCCAAACACGAATCTAAAGCTTATCAATGAGAAACAACAAGAAACAGATTTGGGAAAATGGGCTGATAGGTCTGGAAGTTCAGTCACTATATCACAGCAGAGAAATCAGAGAGAGCTGGACTTTGTCCTTCTTTCCTTCTGTCTCCAAAGCAAAGACACTTTCCCAGGCTTCAGTTGGTCAGATCTTTTTCCCCAACAGTCTTTCCTGGCCACATTCCAATCAGAATGTTCTCCTTTTGAATGACAGGTCAGCAGTCCCAGCTACTCCAGCTCCACTGCAAACTATTCCCAATTTCTCACTTCCACAGTAATCTTTTTTTTTTAAACCCTTACCTTCCGTCTTGGAGTCAATACTGTGTATTGGCTCCAAGGCAGAAGAGTGGTAAGGGCTAGGCAATGGGGGTCAAGTGACTTGCCCAGGGTCACACAGCTGGGAAGTGTCTGAGGCCAGATTTGAACCCAGGACCTCCCGTCTCTAGGACTGGCTCTCAAGCCACTGAGCTACCCAGCTGCCCCCACTTCCACAGTAATCTTATAAAATCCAAACTCCAAAACATAAACCCAAATAACCAAAATTATATGCTCTCATTTGCATTCTGACTCCAACAGTTCCTTCTCTGGAGGAGAAGAAGCTCTTTGTCCTAACTTCCACTGAATTGTCCTAGATCTTAATATTGCTGAGAGTAGCTAAATTTATCACAGTTGATCCCATTGCTTTTACTGTGTACAATGTTTTCCTGGTTCTGCTTATTTCACTCTGCATCAGTTCATAGGTCTTTCCAGCTTTTTCTGAAATCCTCCTGTTCATCATTCCTTATAGCACAATAGTAATTCATCACCATCATGTACCACAATTTGTGCAGATATTCCCCAAATGATGGACATACCTTCAACTTCCAATTCTTTGCCACCACAAAAAGAACTCTCCCCCCTGCCTTTTTAAAAAAATCTCTTTGGGATACAGACCTAGTAGTGGTATTACTGGATCAAAGGGTATGCATTGTTTTATAACATTTGGGGCATAGTTCAAAATTGCCCTCCAGAATGTTTGGTTCAGTTCACAGCTCCACCAGCAATGCATTAGTGTCCCAATTTTGCCATATCCTCTCCAACATTTATCATTTTCCATTACTATCATATTGACCAGTCTGATAGGTATGATGTGGTACCTCAGAGTTTTTAAAATTCACATCTTTCTAATTGGGTGATATAGGATTTTTAAAAATATAATTATTGATAGCTTTTGTTTCTTCATCTGAAAACTGTGTATTCATATCCTTTGACCATTGTGGAATAACTTATATTCTTTATCAGAGAAATTTGTTAGAAAACCTTTTTTTTTTTGCCAATTTGTTGCCTCTCTTCTAATCTTGGTTGCATTGATTTTGTTTGCACAAATCCTTTTTAATTTAATATAATCAAAATTATTCATTTCACATATTGTAATGCTCTCTATCTCTTATTTGGTCATAAATTCTTCCCTTCTCCATAGGGAACCTGACAGGCAAACTATTCTATGTTCCCCTAATTTACTTATAATATCACTCTTTATATCTGAACCATATGCCCATTTTAACTTCATGTAGATATAGGATATGAGATATTTATCTGTACCTAATTTTTGCCATACTCTTTTTTAATTTTCCCAGCAGTTTTTGTCAAATAGTGAGTTCTCATTCCCAAAGCTAGGATCTTTGGTTACTGAAGTCATTTACTCCATCTCTATTCCATTGATCCACCCTTCTATTTCATAGCTAGTACCAGATTGTTTTGATGATCACTGCCTTACAGTACAGTTTAAGATCTGATACTGCTAGGCCACCGGCCTTCACTTTTTTCCTATTATTTCCCTTGATATTCTTGATCTTTTCTTCTTCCAGATGAATTTTGTGGTTATTTTTTTTCACTTCTATTAAATAGTTTTCTGGCGATTTGATTGGTATGTGTGAAGATTGGATTTAGCTATTTCCCCGATTGTAACAAAGAAGATACTTAGTCTAACAAAATCAGGAATGTCTTGGGAATGTTAAATTACTCCACCCTACTTAGACTGTACTTTGGGGAAGATAGAGTTGTAATCTCCTGATTGAACAATGAAGGTACTTAGTTCTCACCTTATAGTGAAGCTAGAAGTCTATTTTAAGATCTTAGTACAAAAAGTATAAGTAACTATAAAGGTTAAATTAATCACAAAAAGGTTAAGTAACTCACAAAAGGTGAACTTAACAAAGAAGTATTAAGGAACTCTAAAGATATAATCTAATCAAAAGAAGATGAGAACTAAAAGTATGGGCAGTCCTGAAGAAAAGCCTTTGATGTGATTGGTAGACATAAAAAGTTAGAGGAGGAGACACAAGGGTGAAAGATCTATATGTTTGGGTCACTTCCTCTCTCCGGCACTTTTGGTGATGGAGAATTGGCTGATAGCAGTGTGCTGGGCCTTTTGGCTTCTTAGCGTTGCTCCAATCTATTGTCCGGTTTGGTGGTGAGTTTTCTGGCTGAGTTTTCCTCCCTTACTTTACAACTTTATCCTCTTAAAAGCCTCTAATCTTCTCCAGAGACTAGAGGTGGGTATTTTAAACACCCCTTGGCACAGGCCAGGCAGGAGAAATTCTATATCTTCTTCCTTCCTTCTCCTTAAATTCCTTCCCTCTATATTAATTAAATTACCATAAATTTCCAGACTGACTTGGGTATTTTATTTGAGATTTCCCTTGGCAACCAATTAAATCTAGATTTAAGTCACAACCCTAAAATTGTCTTTACATATGTCACTGAATAAATAAATTAATTTAGGTAGGATTGCCATTTTTTATTAAACTAGCTCAGACTACACATGAGCAATTAATGTTTTTCCAATTGTTTAGATCTAACTTTATCTGTGTGACAAGCATTTTATAATTTTGTTCATAGAATTCCTGCGTTTGTCTTTGAAAATAGATTCCCAAGTATTTTATGTAGTCTAGAGCCATGATGGTGAACCTATGATATGTTGTCAGCACTGACACATATAGCCATATTTGATGACTTGCAGCCACATGCAGGCTCAGCATTCCTTGGGGCCCAGGAGCTGCCCAGGAAGCCACGTGGCTGCAGCCCAGGCTGTGGCCATGCCCTGGTTCAGTGGGGGAATGGAGGGAGGGGGAGGGCTGCTCCACCTGCTGGTCACAGGGGCAGGAGGGGGTGAGGGGAAAGCAATGGGTAGTACGTGCCAGGCATCTAGGGCATGTGGGGTTCCCTTGGGGGTGGGGAGAAGGAGCACACAGGGGCAGGCAGACTGGCAGGTGGCAGCTGCTGCTCTCACAGCATGGGACAGCTGGCTGGGGAGGGACAGGGTGGGGCTGGTGGAAGACTGGGTGGAACTCTGGCCCATCTGCAATGGAGGAGAATCTAGAACCAATTACCAGACACTTAGCAGTCTGAAAAATATAGCAATGGCTTTACTCACAATGTTTTCTACTACGTACTTTTGTGAGACCTTATTCTCAGCATTAAATAATATCAAAACCAACAAAAGAAACAGATGGACAGATGAAGTTAGTAGCTCTTGCTTGGGCTTGAAGTGAACAAAATACCAACCTTCAGTTGAAGATTTAGCCAATGAACTTCAGCAACAAAAAAGTCACTAATAGGCAGGTTAGTTCAAGAATCCCCCTCCCCTTCACTTATCTTAGTTCACGGCACCCCACACAAGTTAAATAATATCAAGACCAACAAAAGAAACTGGCTGACAGATGAGCAAAGAAGTCACTAAGCAGGTGAGTAAAATGATTAGTTTTTGGCTTGTTAAATACAGTTATATATTACAATTATACATTTTTGTTACTTAAACTATAAATATCACAAAAGTATTTTTTTTTCTCAAAGTGACACACCACCCGTGTTATGCCTGGTTTTTTGGTGAATGTTGACACACCAGGCTCAAAAGGTTGCCTATCACTGGTCTAGAGGGATTCTAAATGGAATTTCTGTTTCTAACTCTTGCTGCTGGACTTTGTTAGGAATATATAGAAATACTCACGATTTATGTGGGTTTGTTTTGTATCCTGCAACTTTGCTAAAGTTATTAATTATTTTAACTAGTTTTCAGTTAGTTCCATTAATATTTTCTAAGTGGATAAGTTTATTAAAGATATTAAAAATCATACTATATATAACCCAAGTTTCAAAGCCCATTAGTATGGGATTCTGTCTTAAATGGTAGAAATCAATACCCTGAACTGGTGTGGAATTGTGTCTTCACGCCTTTGTATAGCTCAAATCTGTTCAAGTCTCTACTTTTTTCAGATTCTTCAATCTCTTTGGGTGTTGCAGTCCCATTGGATGCTTCTGGTTTCCAGATTCAAGAGAGAAGATAGAAGATGCTAATCCCACTTCATATCTTTGAAGGAAAAGTTTGAGAAGAGGCCAATATAAAAGGAGCTGGAAGCACCCACAACATCCCTGTCTCCAACTTACTACTCTGGAGGCTTAAGGAAACTTTGCTTTGGGTGAGATCCAGGACTATTTCCATTGGTTTAACTGAGTTACCTTGCTTACAATGGGAAAGCTCCTTCAATTTGTATCGTCTCCTATATATTCGCCCATGTATACTTTCTTTCTGCTTAGTAATGTTCCCCCCCCACAATTACATGTAAAAAGAATTTTAAGCATTTAAAGAAGTTTGTGTCCTGGAATCTCTCCCTCCTCCCTTCTTTCACAGGGATGGTAAGTAATCTGACATAACGTTGACATGAGCAATCACTTAAAACTTTCTCATCTTCATCCTTTTACGGAAGCAAACTTGAACACAACAAAATATTGAAAAAAGAAAGTGATCTATGGCACGCTTTATCTGGATTTAGATTCTTATCAGTTCTTTTTATGGAAGCAAACGGTATTGTTGTCATGAGTCCTTTGGGATTGCCTTCAGTCGCTGCATTTCTGAGATGAGTTAAGCTATTCACAGTTCATCATACAACACCTGCTGTTACAATGTGCAACATTCTCCTGGTCCTGCTTGCTTCATTCAGAGTCAGTTGGTAGAAGTCTTTCCAATGTTTCTGAAATCCTGCCTATCATTTCACACATCAATAAGAAGTCTCCATAGACAATGAAATATTTAAAGCAGCACTTTTTATGATATGTAAGAGGAGAGGAGAGGAGAGGAGAGGAGAGGAGAGGAGAGGAGAGGAGAGGAGAGGAGAGGAGAGGGGAGGAGAGGAGAGGAGAGGAGAGGAGAGGAGAGGAGAGGACAGGAGAGGACAGGAGAGGAGAGGAGAGGACAGAATAGGACAGGAGAGGACAGGACAGGAGAGGAGAGGAGAGGAGAGGAGAGGAGAGGAGAGGAGAGGAGAGGAGAGGAGAGGAGAGGACAGGACAGGAGAGGAGAGGACAGGAGAGGAGAGGAGAGGAGAGGACAGGAGAGGAGAGGACAGGAGAGGAGAGGACAGGAGAGGAGAGGAGAGGACAGAATAGGACAGGAGAGGACAGGACAGGAGAGGAGAGGAGAGGAGAGGAGAGGAGAGGAGAGGAGAGGAGAGGAGAGGAGAGGACAGGAGAGGAGAGGACAGGAGAGGAGAGGACAGGAGAGGACAGGAGAGGACAGGAGAGGACAGGAGAGGAGAGGAGAGGAGAGGAGAGGAGAGGAGAGGAGAGGAGAGGAGAGGAGAGGAGAGGAGAGGAGAGGAGAGGAGAGGAGAGGAGAGACATTCTCCACTGAGGAGAGAACAGTCTCGGAGAGACTAGCTGAAGAGACAGTGGAGGAAGGACAAGAAGAAAAAACTGGGAATCTTAAAGAAGAATCAGAAGCTTGAAGATCTACCTGGCAGCTCACTTCTGACTTGGGGAAGGCAGAGGAGGGAGGTGGATTTCCTAAGCTGAGAAGAAGCCTATTTCTTTGGAGATCTCTGCCCCCTCAGAACCCCTGAATGCCTCCAATAGGACTCTCGGTGATAGCAGTCTAAAGTTCTCAGTGGGATTGTGGATTGGGACTTTTGAAGGGAGCCATCCACAGACCTTTTCTCTAGGATTTCTCTCTGTCTCTCTCTCCCTTACCTGTCCCTGGACTAATACATTAAGATCCAACTAGTTGAGAGTAGCGACAAGAAGCACTTGGCAAAAGGGAGAAGTCAGGGCTGAGAAGCCTGTGACCTCTAGACTCTGGGGGGGGGGGGGGGGGGAGCAACCTGCTAGAGGGGACAATCTTTAGGGCTTCCCTGTTTACCCACTTTCCTACCTTATACCCTTGCCACCCCTTCCTTGCTTGAACCCCAATAAATTACCTGACATCTAAACTTTAGGTTTGTGCTAGTCCCTAAACAACATAGTTAAGGACTGAAGATTTGGGGAGGGTCACACTTCTTCCCCAAAGAGGGTTGACTTCTAGATCCCAGTGACTCAAGATTGCCTGACCCAAGGAACTGACATCTTTCTTTGGCAGTTGAATGATCCCAAAGCCCTGTAAGGGGCTGACAGTTAATGTCCCTGGGGGAAGCAGAGGCATAAGAAATCATCTTGCCTCTCAAGGATAGATTGGACCTCAGGAGCCCTAGGCTCCTCTGAGGGAGGCATCTTGTCATCTCACTGAGGCTTTCCCTCTCTAGTCTTCTGTCCTCCGTCTCCCAGAAAACATCTCTGGGGAGACGTACTCCTTTTTCAAGGGGACAGGACCTGGCTTATCTCCCCCTGGAGGGAAGGGAGGAGAAGAACAATCCCTTCACTCTCTCTCCCCCCTATTCCCTCTTTTCCCCCCATCATCCCCATCTCTTCTCCAAAATCCCTTCATTAAAGCTAGAAAAGAATTACAAACAAGTAGATGCCCATCAATTGGGGAACGGCTAAAAATGATGGTACATGACACTGGATGAATCACCTAAAATGCTGAGTCTTAGTTTCATCATCCGCTTCTCATAATGTTTTTAAGCTCCCCCTATTATTCCTATACTTTGTGGGGTTTTAAGCAATCGTGTTCTCCTTCCCAAGACATGCATAGCTTCCTTTGCACCTGAATATGCTCCCTCCTCACATTTCTATAACATGTTCTTCCTACCTACAACTTTTCTGGTCTAAATGGAATATCAACTTACATAAAAATTATTAATTTTTTTCTTTCAGATAACCAAGAAGTTATGCAGGGCTCCCCAAACTTTTTACACAGGGGGCCAGTTGACTGCCCCTCCAACCGTTGGAGGGCCGGACTATAAAAACCTAACCGTAACCCTAACTGGGCAGCCATATACACAGTGCGGAATCCCCTCCCCCAGATCGCTGCCCACCATGCTGACGTCTTCCATTGTGCAGCCACAGAATCCTTTGGGTGGCGCCTCATTCTAAGGTGCCATGCAAAGGATGATGCCACCGCAAGTGGTACTATTGGTGCCACCTGCGGGGCTCCTCTCACTGACCATCAATGAAAGAGGTGCCCCTTCGGGGAGTGGGGTGGGGGCCGGGTGCATGGCCTCAGGGAGCCATGGTTTGGGGACCCCTGAAGTGATGTTTCTCTAAAGTTCCACCTCCAATTGGGCTTATGTTTCTGTGGTTTTATAGGTAATCAGCCAAGCAGTGCAATATGCTGGGGCACCCAGGCAACAATTGGAGGCAGGGGTATCTCTCTCCGGCACTTGGGGTGCTTTATAATTTTCTGTGTCTTAATACAGAGAGTGTTTGGAATCTGTCTTTGAGCGAGAGAACGGCTTCCAGAAAAGTGCCACTCATGAGTGATCTAGAACATTCTGTGACTTGGGGTCTGAAGTGCTTGAGATTCAGTGCTAGGGGCAGCCATAGCTTCACTTTCATTTATCTTATAGAACTTCAAACTTCTTGGAAACAGCTCTGCCAGCAGCACACATGCACACGCCGTTACAAAAGGACACAGAGGATGAGAAAGCAGATCGCCCTTCCCCGCCTGACACATTCGGTTTTGGCCTTACCTTGCTGTGCGGAGTCTGTCATTTGGCCCCAGGATTTACTGATTGCTCTGCTTGTCTTTTCAGTAAAGCCAGTCTTGAATGAACCAATCAGAAGAAGCATCTGGTAAATCTGTAAGGAAAAATTCATTTTTACGTCAGAGACACTAGATAAACTCTAGCCACATCTTGCTAGGAACAGCCCCGTCGGCACACAGAAATCTGCTAAACAAACAAGGCTAAAGGTACCCCCACTTCCGTCGCCCACTTAACCGTCAGGTCTTCATCTACTTTGCCACGATTCTTGGCCTTCAAGGGTGGTTGGGGCTGGGGATGGGCTCAGCTTGTTGTTTTCCAGCCATTTCCAATATTTTGTCAGTCCGTTTGGGGTTTTCTTGGCAAGAATACTGGAGCAGTTGGCCATTTCCTTTTCCAGGTCACTTTATATAGGAGGAAACAGAGCCAAACGGGGTATATGCTGGCCTGCGATCAATCACACAGTCAGGAAGGTCCGATTTGAGCTGCATTCTATCCATTGTGCCACCTAGTTGCCCCTTGTTGATACCTTTCAACAAAGCACCAACCTCTGTCTCACCCAAGATTTGCAATCAATCTTTACCATGACCATGAGTCCACGGAGGACCCTTGGCATCTTTGACGTCGGACCTAGCTGGAAGCACCCCACAGGGAATGTGTGCCAGCTGCCTCCATAGCCTTGAACCAACTGTTCCCCTTCGCCCATTCTGCGAGGAAGGCTTCGCATGCTTTTGGGAGACGTTCCCCTAACTCACCGTTTGATCTCAGGTCTGTTGTTGCTCCCAACCTGCTTTAGCCCACTAGTGGAGACAGTTTTACTGGATTGGGGCCACTGCATATGCTTCTTGGAGGCACAGATGAGAGTTGGGTGAAGGGTGGACCCCAAAGGTAGAGGAGCAGCCCTGAAAAAACCTGGCAAGAACTTACACTTGAGCTTCTAGTCCTTCCTGAACACCCCATGCACCTTTGGGCTCAGTATACATGTAGGTCAATCTCTTATAATTTTTTTTTAATTTGCTATAATTAACAATGAAAACTTATGCTCAGAGAGCTCCTTTCTCATTTCATAGCCTGAACACCAAGTCTTGAATATCATGTAGCTCAAGCCTCATAGGTTGAGGATGAGGAAAATGAACCTCAAGTTCTCAAGACGCTCAACAACCAAAGAGTCAAGGAAGTTTATTTATCATTGTCATTGGTTGTAGACGTTGTATTCACACTTTATTAAAAATTAAATTGAATTTTATTATTTTCAATTACAAGTAGAAATAATTTTTGACAATTGTTTTCTGATATTTAGTGATTCAGAGACTCTCCTACCCCTCCCTGCCCCCACTCCCTGAGGTAGTGCTTTTATGCAATACATATTTCCATATTCCACATGTCACACATATCACATATACAACAAAACACGCATAAAGAAAATAAAGTGAAGGATGGAGTGCTTTGATCTCATATTAGATTTCAACACTTCCTTCCTACTTTTAGATAGCATTTCTTTTGTCATGAGTCCCTTAGAACCTTGTTTTGCTGAAAAGAGTTTAGTCCTTCACAGCTGACCATTGTCTAATATTTCTTTAGCCTTATACACTGTTCATTTCATTCCATCAGTTCATGCAGGTCTTTCCAGGTTTTTCTGAACTCATTCTGTTCATCATTTCTTATGGCACAGTAGTTTTCCATTGCAACCACACACCCCAATTTGTTCAGCCACTTCCCAATTTATAAGTGCTCTCTCCGTTTTGTAAAAGAGAGAATCTGCAATGCATGCAAAGGACATCATCTGTCAATCAAAAGGAACATTCCAGATGATGTCCTTTGCATTGCACTGCAGATTCTCTTTTACAGTTTCCTATTCTTTTCCACGATAACAAGAGCTGCCAAAAATATTTTTGAATGAGTAGGTCTTCCTTCTATCTCTCTGATCTCTGTGGGATACAAACCCAGTAGAGGTATTTCTAGGTCAAACAGTATGCATAGTTTTATGACCCTTTGGGAGTGGTTCCATATTGCTCTTAAGAATGGTTATATTAGTTCATAGTTCCACCAACAGTGCATTAGTGTCCAAAAATTTTGCCACATCCCCTACAACATTTGTCATTTTCTTTCTTGGTCATATTAGCCAATCTGACAGTGTGAGGTGATATTTTAGAGCTGATTTAATTTGCATTTTCCTAATCAATGGTGATTTGGAGTATTTTTTTCATATGACTAGAGACAATCTAAACTTCCTAATCTCCAATCCAGAATTGCCTTTTCATATTTTTCAACCATTTATTAATTGAAGAGTATGTTGTATTCTTATAAATGCGACTCATTTCTCTCTATATTTGAGAAATGAGGTCTTTGTCAGAGACACTTGCTATATATTCTCCCCTCCCCCCCCCCAATTTGTTGTTTACTTTCTAATTTTGTTTGCATTGGTTTGGGTTGAATGGAAACCAATTTAATTTAATGAAACAAAATTATCCCTTTCATTTTTTGTAATATTCTCTGTCTTATTTGGTTATAAAGTCTTCTCTTATCCATATATTTGACAGGTAAACTTTTTGATGTTCCCCTGATTATGGTATCCCCCCATTGTTCCAATTTGGTGTTTAATTGAGGATTATTAATTTGCTCTTTTTCTAGTTTTTTTTTTTTTAGTTCCATGCCCAAAGATGCTCCTCTACTTTACTGACGTAAACATTTAGAAATGTAAATTTACCCCTAAGTATAGCTTTGGCTGCACCTGATAAATTTTGGTATGTTGTCTCCTTGTCATGTTTTTTCATAAAATTATTGATTATTTCCATGATTATATATTAATATGTATATCTATATTATATTGTCCTCAAGTATATTAAAATAACTCTGTGTAACCTATGAAGAAACAGAAGGCACAAATTTAAAGTGGACTACAAAGATCTAAACAACTTCATCATTCTTATCACTGTAACTGCTTCTGACTTCAATATTGCTGAAGAGGTATCCCAGGTCCAGGATGACTATTATGCTGTTGTCAATTTTGCCAATATTTTCCCTCTCTATTCCTGAAATAGAGACATCAATTAACTTAAAAAAAAAAACAAAACCTCTTACCTTTGTCTTAGAATAAATACTAAGCATTGGTTCCAAGGTAGAAGAATGGCAACAGCTAAGCAATTGTGATGAAGTGACTTGCCTGGGGTCACATATCTAGGAAGTGTATTAGGCCAGATTTGAACTCAAACCTCTTGCCTCTAGGTCTAAGTGTTGATCCACCTAGTTGCCCCAGAGTCAGTTAACTTTTACTTGGGAAGGAGTCCAATATACCTTCACTATTTTCCCCTCAGTCTACTTTAATTCTCTCTCATACTGTCACATAGAGGGCAGAGACCTAAAGAGTCTCCCCTTCCTGAGCATATTGAAATATGCCACTATATTGATGCCATGATGTTAATTTGGGCAGATGAGGTCATAGTGGCACAGGCCATAGAGCAGATTGTAGCCTTGATGAGAGACAAGATATGAGAAACTCAACTTGAGAAAATCCAGGATCCAGCCTGCTCAGAAATTGTGGGGAATACTTAGAAAACCTAGAAGATTCCAAGCAGTCCAGAGTGAGCTAATGACACTTGCTTCCCCACAGTATAATAAAAGAGTCCAGAGACTTAATCTACTTTCCAGGTTTTAAAGAACCCACATTCTTCAATCTATCTATCTAATCTATCTATCTATCTATCTATCTATCTATCTATCTATCTATCTATCTATCTATCTAATGGGTCTATCTTGATAGACCCATTTACCAAGTCACCCACAAATCCACTTCTTCTGAATGGGGCTCAGAACAGTAGTGTATAGGCCTTGAAAATGTAAGGCAGATTGGTTATTCTTTCCCCTTGGGTTCTTATGAATCTTGAAAAGCCTATTTTTGAAGGTTTCTATAAAGATCAGGTTGAGCAGAGCTTTTTGGAAAGGACCAAGAATGGGTTAGAATACTAGGTTTCTGGAGCTCTAAGTTCTATAGAGAAATCACTTTAATATAGCCTTTGAAATATAGTTGCTTTTCCACCCAGCTGAACTACTTTGGACTTCGTGAAGACTGGATTTGGCTCTCCCATGATTATAAAAATGAAAGTACTTAGCTCTTCCTTGATTGTGAAGATTAAATTGTAATCCCCTGTCTATTTTTAGATTTAAATCCCCAAAAATATAAACCCAGTATTTAAAGTAGATCTACCCATTTTAACCACGAAAAGGTAAGAACCAATCACAAAAAGGTATGAACTAACTACAAAAAGGTATAAACACCCATTTCATACATTAAGTGGGAGGTCTGTGACTCACATGTGAAAGAGTGGGCAGTCCTGGAGAGGATTGTTGGCTGTGATTGGTAGATGTAAAATTTAGGGGAGGTGACACAAGAGAAAAAGATCTCTAAATAGTGGAAACAGAGATACACATGATCATTCAGTCACTTGGATTTGGACTGGAAAACAGCACTTGGAGATGGATGGATCAGTCACTTGGAGCTGGAAAACAGACACTTGAGGAGGGACTGGAAGACAGATACTCAGACTTGGAGTGAAGACATTTGGCTGTGGAACTGGACCCCTGGAGGAGCTCATGCAGGAGACCTCAGACTGCTTTCCTTTTAGATGGTCAACATGGTTAGTGAAAAGGCTGACTTCTTTACTTGCCATTTCTGGAGGTGTGAACCTCTGAGAAAGTCTCATTGTCTTGAGACTCCTTTCCCCTGACTGATGCTTTAGAATTTCTAACTGGTCCAGAGGAAACTAAAGCTTTCTCCCTCTCTCTCTCTCGCCCCTTTTCTCTATTCCTTAATATCTTCCCTCTATTGTAATAAATAAACTACTACTAAATTTTATTTACTTGAGTAATTCATTTTGGGATTTAAAAATTAAATCCCTGGTGACCACCAATTAAATATTTGGGTCCAACCATATAAATTTAACAACTTCTCTATCATGCCTAGTGTAGATCACTTGGAACTCACAATTTATGAGTATCCTCTACTCCTAGAGGCCCTATGATGAGAGAGATTCTCGCAGGGGACAAGCCTTCTTTTCATTTTTTCCTGGCTGCATTCCTTTTGACTTGGTACCTTCCTTTCCTCTCTACCCTTCCCCTTTATCTTTAGCTTATTTTAGTAAGTTATCTTCTCCTATTAGATTCTTAAGTTCCATAAAGGCAAGTATTTAAAAAAATTATATTCCTAACACTTAGAACAGTATTCAGCACATAGTAGGAACTTAATAAATGTTTCACTGACTGACTATCTGTCACAGAGTTCTAGTTGCTACTAAACAAATGGCACAGGGTCATATAATCATGTTTTGTCCAGAACTGCCCATTATGGCTTGGGTTATGCAAGACACAAGATGATGCTACCTCAAACAAAATAGATAGAACACAGAAGGCCTCTACTGCTAAATGGAAATAGTAGATTAAAAATCATGCTTTCTTCAACCTAGTAGAATTGCTTATCAACTCTGGGAGGGGAGAGGGAAAAGGAGAAGGAAAGAAAATGAATCATGTAAACATGGAAAAATATTTTAAAATTAATTAATTAATTAACACACACACACACACACACACACACACACACACACACATGCTTTCCTGTGTCTCTCTTTGATGCCTTTTACAAATAGTTGGTAATTTTGCCAGAACTGACTTTCAGTCACACCCTGAAGCCCTGCATCCTCCATTGACTCAATGGGCCTCCACCTATTATTATAAGGAATTGACTCCTGAAGAATGTTATTTTGCCTGCTTGATTGATGGCTCCATCTGCTATTGAGAGAAGGAATCCATTAACAGGGAATAGTCTAGGGAATGGGGGTCATGGATCTGGCCAAGTAGTCTGGAGTCTTAAGAGTTAGGGCTAGTGGAAGAATTTTGTTGATGCCTCCCACTGCATACATTTGTTAGTAGGGCACATTGGCACCCACCAATTATTATATACTAAATATCTAGATTGAAGAATTAAAAAATAGAGATCAGTAAAGATCAGTGAGTTTTGTGCCAATTTGGACATTGGAGCCACAATGCCATGCTCTGCTGTGTAGTAGGCCATCTGATTCTCCTAAGTAAGGTCAAAGCAGCTATTCTTACCTAATCGAGCTCCTTATGCAAATTGGAGCACCAATCTGACCCAACTGGTCTTCAACATTTTCCCAACTGGAAAAATGATATTCTTTAAATCAGAACATGTTTTGCCCTACTAATCAATAGTTGCTTCACTATTCAGGTGACAGCTAAGCCAGTTCTCCTAGAAATCATATTTGTGACAAATCAATGCCACTCTGGAAAGGGAATGGCTCTCTAGTTCAGTGGTTTCAAGGACCCAGTCTCCAGAAAGACTTACATGATTAGAATTTACTGATTTTTTAAAGAATTCGTTTGACTGAAGCAGTATTCAGGAAAATTGATAACCCTGAGTGCATATATCAATGAATTGGGCATACAAATTAAAAAACTAGAAAGAGAACAAACTAAAAATCCCCAGATTAAAAATGAAATTGTAAATCCTAAAAATTAAAGGAGAAATGAATAAAACTGAAAGTAGAAAACTTCCGGGTCAAGATGGCTCCATAGTAGAAGCAGAGCTCTTTTTCTTCTCTCCACTGATCTAGCCAGAGTGCCTCAAAACCAAAATCAAACAAGTGAAGGAATTCCACCATAGGACACAACACAGAAGGTAGGCACAGGTAGGACATTTCCATGCTAAAAAGGGGCAAAATTCCCCCACTAAGGGGTGAGCTCTTCACCCCTCCTTCACTTACCTTTCCAGAGTCCAAGCGAACCTGGGGCAACCTTCTAAGTTCTAGGAGGGAGGCTGGCTGAGGTCAACACAGACACTTCTAAGAGAAAAGACTCAGAAAACTGGGAGGCTAAGGAAGCAAGATGGGGCGTTTCAAAGCTTGGGGAGAGGGGGGCCTCACAGCAAAGCCTCAGAGAACCGAAAAATAGCCTCTGGGCAAAAACCTCCCCAGTGCCCTATACAGAGATTTGCCTACAATCCACACATAAACCTCTGCAAGGCAATCTTTAGGTTCTTGGGGGCTAGACCTGCCCCTAAGAGCAGCTAGACACTGCTGAGGACTGGGAAAAGTATCCTCAGGGCAAAAACCTCTCCAGAGCCCAATACAAAGATCACCCACATTCCTCACTTAGACATCTAACCAAGAAGGAACAAGGCAATGGCCACCAACTCCCAGGAACTAAAATCCACAAATACCCTCCCCCAAAAGAAGAAAATATTGACTTTTGATAATTTTTATGCAGAAAAACCCAGACTAAAGAAGAGACAGCAGAAGATGACCAACAATTGAACATACCCAAACCTTTGAAAAAAATGGAAATTGGTCACAAGTTCTTGAAGACTTTAAATCTGAGATTGTCAGAAAAATGGAAGAGATGTGGCAAGAAAAGTGGGAAATAGTCCAAAAAGAAAATAGCAGTTTAAAAGATAGGATCTCCCACTTGGAAATTGAAGTGCAGAAATTAAATGAAATAATAAGCAAATTGAAGACCAGAAATGACCTGCTGGAAGCCATGAAAAGCAGGATAGATCAAACTAAAAAAGAAAAATCAAAAGATCTTAGCTGGAAACCAATCATTAAAAACTAGAATTGGGCAAGTAGAAGCCAATGATCCCCCAAGTCAGCAAGAATTAATAAAGCAAAGCCAAAAAACTGACAGATTAGAAGGCAACACAAAATATCTCGCCTAGAGAGTGGTTGTCCTTGAAAATAGAAGCCAGAGAGACAATTTGTGGATTTTTGGACTTTACCCACCAAAAGACTCTGTTGTAAGATTACTAATCCCTAAAGACTTTGCCTTTAATATGCTTAGAAATAAGATAGTTGTAGTCAGATAGCTTAAAATTTAGAGGGAAAAATAATTAAAAATCTCTCCCTTTCCATTCTTTCTCCTTTTACCTTTCCCCTCCTTGTTTTAATAAAATCAAAATATTTATATGTTTCTTCTATGTTTCTTCCCTAAAACCCCTTCAGTCCTATTGTAATATTTCACAATAAAGGGAAACCAACAGAGAGAAAGAAATCAGAAGGTAATCAGGGGAAATAAGAGGGGGAAACACTAAAATTACTAAAAATCTCAGGAAGAAGACTCAATGATCTTGATCAGATATAAATAAATGAACAAAGAAAACATTAATAGCAGAATCCTATCTAGTAAATGAGTTTAGGCATCTCTGAAAAAATACTGCAATTCAAAGGAATATGGCTCAACATACGTACGTAATTGAAGGGATACCCATCAATTGGACAATGACTAAACAAGTTGTGGCATATAATTGTGGTGGACACTAAGAAACAATGAAGAGATTAATTATGGAAAAACAAGGAAAGACACATGAAATTATAAAGAGTGGAGTGAGCAGAACAAGTGAACATTATATTCAGTAAGAGAATTATTGCTTAAAGAATGACTTGTATATGTCCATCTCTAGAGTAAGAATTGATAAGTAGAAATACATGCTATATGTCTTTTTGTCAAGTGATGCCTTCTCAAATGGAGGGAAAGGAGGGAAGGACAGAAATAACTGGGGTATTTTGACATAACAAAAAGATAAATAAATTTTTAAAAATCTGTTTAAGAATGAAGTAACTGTAAATAGTGTTCATATGAGGTTATGAGTTAAACAATAATTATCATCTCATTGCCAAGATTAATTTCATCAATATTTTCAATAACCATAAGAGGGCAATTTGCTGAGATGGATGGTTTGGTACACAAAACATAAGGATTGGGGAATGAATCATCTGATGAAATGTTCAGTGAACAAAAATACCTAAAATAAATTATTATGGCTTCATGAATGTTGGAGGAGGTGACAAAGAGAATTAAGTAGTCTGAGAAAGTTAGACAAAGTGTCTTGCATTAGAGAAAGAGGCTAAGATCAATAGGCAAATAAAAAGACGTTCAAGAAAAGAATGCCATGCAAAATGAAAGAGTGGTAGAAATAACCTTGGCAAAATTTCAAGGCTGAATATTGGGCAATAGTACTGTAGAAAGGGACGCAACGGATAGATGACTCATCATTTTACCCAGATAAAAATTTTGGATTGTATGTTGAACTAAAACTTGCCCTAACCAACTCTGCAGAAAATCATCGCTTCTCGGCCTTTTGGCTAAGATCAAGTGCAGAAAATTGATTTGATTTGATTTGGACACAGCAATGATTATCTCCTTTTAAAAACCCATTGGTAATTAGTCAATCTCATTTGGCCATACTTGAGATAAGCAGATCAGGACACAGTGGATCCACTTTGGATCATGAAACTCTATTAACTGCACATGAAACAAACTGACCAAATACCAGACAATGTGTATGGGATATGCGCTGTGTGCTAGGCACGATGCTAGAGGGGAATTGTGACTTGTGATTCTTACTGTACTCAATTTGACAAGACTGCTTGAATGAATTTAACTATTTATTATAATATATTGCACCACCCTGGCCTGATTCTGCCATCCTAACATAGTATGGATAGAAATAAAACAACAGATTTGGCAGATGACATGCAGTTAATTGCAAGTTTAAATAAAGATTTAAAGTATGGAACTAAGCAAAAGTCAAAAGTAATATGAAGGTTTGTTTGTTTGTTTCTGCTCCTTGGGAGATGAGTTATACATTGATGCATTAGGGTGAGGCTGCTTAGCAAGGAAACTTGGAAGAAGATGAGCAACTCGGTGAAAATGGAATTTTGGATAAAACTTGCTTTGGAGTCAGAGGGCCACAGCTATAGGGCAGAGGAGTGGTGGAGAGATGCTAGAAGTGGGAGAAACAGAAATCAATCTGATTATTATCACGTACAAGTGAGAGACAAACAACTGGAAATGAATGATTCGGGTGGAAAGGAGAAGAGCAATTTGCAAAGGCACAAGGCAGGTCTGCAAGTAATTGCACTCAATAAGGGAAGGCTATTATAAGCCAAGATCACTTTACTCATTGGAGACTGGTTTTAGCAGCACTGAATTCAAAAGAGAGTTCAAGGAGTGTCAAGATGGAGAAATATCATTTTTGTTTTGGCGGTGAAGGTGTTACTGGAGACTTTGGCAAATCTGGTTTCTGGGAAGTGCTGTGACTGAAAGCTGAGTTGGCTGCAGTTCATGAGGGAGTTTTCAGGGAGGAATTCAATGCAGCTGGTGCATTCTAGGAAATGGGTGGGGTTGGGGGACAGTATCTGGAAGATGTGACCATTTCTTAGGAATAAATGCTCCATAAGCACAGCGAGGTACTCCTAACCAGAGATGCCATATTGAAAAGTGCATGTTGATGGATACAATTTTCATCAATGGAATATTAGAATATTGCATACTATGGTAAGATTTGTGTATGTTATTTGAGCTACCAGAGGCTTGGATAAAAACAATTTTAACAATGTTAACCCTACTGCTGAAGTCATTCTATTCCATTCAGACGTGTACTCTATTAAAATATTTTCAAAATATTCGTATAAGAATTCATGTTCTCTTTTATTAATACACATCAATATGAATTATTCTCGACGGCTAAAATTTGCTCTATTGCTACTGAATGTTATAGGAAGGAATAAAATGGTGAATGTGCATTAGAGAGAGCCATTGTTACAAAAATAGTAACAGAAAATGAACAGGTAAATTTTGGAAAAACCTATTTGAAATTATGGAGTGAAACAGACAGAACCAGGAAAATATTATATATAACAACAGAAATATTGTTTGAAGAATGACTTGTGTATGTCCACCTTCAGAGAAAGAACCAACAAATAGAAATAAGTACGATATGGTTTTATATATACACATAGATCTTTTCATCAAATGATGACTTCTCAAATGGTGGGAGGGAAGAAAAGAAGGGAGTTAACTGTATATTTTAATGTGACAAACAATAACTTTAAATAAAGAAACTAAGTTTTCATTCTGTAGGAAAACTTTGTAGTAGCTACAATATTAGCTTTAGACAATGCCATTTCCAAAGGAAACTTGAAAAGAAAAATTTATCCTGTAAAAGTCAGACAGCTAAAAAGCTGCAAGGTAATAACATTCTCACCCAGCCCCTGACAGATTGATATATTCAGTGAAAGGAGGAGTCTGCTTCCATTTGCTAGAATGCCTAGTACGTTATTTATAAACATTTAAAAAAATTTTATTGCCTCCTTTGGTTTTTGTAGCACAAGCATGTCCTTCGTAAATAGAGCCCCATCTTTTGTAATGAAGAAAAATGTTGTCAACATCTACTTATACAGTAACCAACACCCCTTGATAGCATAGACTTCATTGCAATTCTGTAGTTCTTAACAATTATGGATAAAATGTAATTTTTAAAGGAATTGTAGAGGATTGAGAGGGACAGGGGATAAGGAAGGTTTGTAACAGGGAATGGAGGAGTTGAAGGGAGAGAGGGAATATGGCTGCTGGTGAGGTAAAAAGAGAGATGCCCCCTGCCGAGAGGCTGTCTTTGAAAAATGGGGCTCCCGAGAAATGGGCCACCAATGGGATTGGTGTTGCAGATATCCCAGAGCAGGTAAGCACGGACCCTCCTGAGAGACAAGCCTCCCCCAGACTAAGGTTGCCCAGCAGGAGTCTGATAAGAATTGCTTATGGTTGAATGGCTGTCCTGAGGTTCAGCTCTCTCTATGTCCCCCTGAAATGATCATCCTCTTATCTGACTGTGGTTATGTAAATAAAGATGAATTTAAAAAGAAGTTTGAATTCAGAAGATATCAGGGTAGAGGGATATTAAATAATAATATAATAATAATATTAAAAAATAATATTAAACAATAGAGGTGATAATGGGCATCCTTGCTTCATTCCTGATTTCATGGAGAAGGCTTCTAATTTGTCCCCATTGCAGATGATACTTGCTGATGGCTTTAAATACATTCTGTTTATTCTTTTGAGGAAAGGTCCTTCTATTCCTATTCTTTGTAGTATTTTCAACAATAATGAGTATTTTATTTTGTCAAAGGCTTTTCCTACATCTATTGAAATAATCATGTGCTCTCTGTTGGTTTGGTTATTGATATGGTCAATGATGTGGATGGTTTCCTTGTGATAACTTGCTATAGTCTTTTTGCTTGTATTTTATTTAAGATTTTTGCATCTATGTTCTGTAGTGTTCTTTCTCTGTTTTTGGAATGCTTGACTTTGGAACCAATACCATATTTGTGTCATAAAGAGGATTTGGTAAGACTCATTCTTTGCTTATTTTTGTCAAGTAATTTTTATATTATTGGGATTAGTTGTTCTTTAAATGTTTGATAGAATTCCACTTGTGAATCTATCTGGGGCCCTGGGGATTTTTTCTTAGGGAGTTCCTTGATGGTTTGTTCAATTTCTTTTTCTGAGATGGGATTCTTTAAGTATCCTATTTCCTCTTTTGTTAATCTAGTCAAATTGTATTTTTGTAAATATTCACTCATTTCACCTAGATTGTCATATTTGGTGCCATATAATTGGGCAAAATTGTTATTAATTACTTTAATTTCTCTTCATTAGATATGAGATCACCCTTTTCATCTTTGATACTGTTAATTTGATTCTCTTCTTTTTTATTAGATTAACCAGTACTTTACCTTTTTACCTATTTTAAACCTATTTTATTTATTTGTTAGTTCAGTAGTTCTTTTACTTTCAATTTTATTAATTTATCCTTTAATGTTTAGGATTTCCAGATTAGTTTTTTTTAATTTGTTTTTTTTCTAATTTTTAAAATTGCAAGCTATAAAAATAAAAAAAGATAATGGTGAGCTACACAAAATATATATAGAAAAACTGTTCAATATAGGTTCAAAACTTTTCAAAACTGTTCAGACACTTTTGACAGAGGTAATCAAAAGTATCCTCAGTGATGAAATGAAGCTCACATGTGAATGTCCCTTCAGGACCAGGTGCAAGGATGATAAAGAAACTCTTATTATAAAAATAAAGTATTTATTGAAATATATAAGGATAAATAAAGGATTTCTAATTCTAAGGGATTCTAATTCCACCCAAATAAACTCCCTGGTTCCACAAAGAACTGCTTCTCCTGTGTTTCACAGGCTATACTAATCCTCCCTGATCTGACTCACCCAAATTTATACTATCTAAATAAACCCTACTACTATTATCCTTTTAAATCTCAACCACCTTCAAATGATAAAATAGCAAAGGCTAGCTGTTTGAGTCTCAGCAAGAATCCAGTTAGGACTCTGATCTGAGTCTGTTACTCATAACAGACTCGGAGTCCAAACCAAATACCAGGTATTTCTTTGGTCTTCTCAAAGTTAAACAATCTATAAAAAACACAATAGATATTCAATAGTGTTTCCCCGAGTTGGGAAAGGAAAACACTGAGCTCCTTCAGATCTTTCCCTCAGACAGAGAGGCAAAGATGCTACCTCCTCCAGCCCTGAGAAAGAGTCTCTGAGAGTGTGTCTCTGCCAACTGCTAGAGCCTAACAACCAACTGCCAGAGAGATTAATTGACATAGAAAATGACAGTTATAACTGTCAGCAGTTGAAATTAACATGTTCTCTCTGCTCTGCTTCAAACTCCAATTCTTTCTCAAGTCAGCCACTCTATTTTTACCCCTAAATTATTAAAACAATACTTATTTTTCTAATATCATCATTACAAAGACTAATTCCTTGATCTCTTCCTTCTCAATTTTGTTGCTATAGGCACTCAGAGATATAAAATTTCCCCTGAGTACTGCTTTGGCTGTATCTCATAGGTTTTGATATGATGTGTCCTTGTTGTCATTCTCTTTAATGAAGTCCCTAATTGTATCTATGATTTCTTTTTTGACTCACCAGTTTTGAAGAATTAGATTATTTAGTTTTTAATTACTTTTAAATTTACCTTTCCATGGACCTTTGTTAAGTATAATTTTTATCACATTATGATCTGAGAAAGTTGTATTTATTATTTCAACTTTTCTGCATTTTTTTTTTGCTATATTTCTATGACCTAGTACATGGTCAGTCTTTGTATATGTACCATGTGCTGCTGAGAAGCTATATTCCTTTTTATTTCTATTCATTTGTCTCTATATATTTATTAATTCTAATTTTTCTAGCATTTCATTCACTTCCTTCTTTCTTTCTTATTTATTTTTCAGTTTGATTTATCTAGTTCTGAAAGTGGAAGGTTGATATTCCCCCACTAATATAGTCTTACTACCTATTTCCTCTGTGAGCTCCTTTAATTCTTCCCTTAAAAATCTAGATGCTATGCCATTTGGTGCATAAATATTAAGTCATGACATTACTTCATTGTTTATAGTATGGTTTGACAGAATGTAGTTTCCTTTCTTATTATCTCTTTTAATCAGATCAATTTCTACTTTAGTTATTCCTTTTTTTAAACTTTAGATGAGGCATAATAAAATTCTGTCCCAGCCTTGTACCTTGAATCTGTGTCTGTCACCCTGCTTCAAATGTGTTTCTTGTAAACAACATATAGTAGGATTCTGGTTTTTAATCCACAATTCTATCTGCTTTTTTTTAATGGGTGAGTTCATCCCATTCCCATTCAGCATTATGATTGCTATGTATTGCCCTCCATCATATCATCCCTTTTAAATCCTGCTCTGTTCCATTTCTCTCTATTCCTCCTGTGTGGAGAGAAAAGAATTAATTTGTTCTTCTCAGGGTGGGATTCCATTAGAGAAGGAAAACCTGTTTAGGAGTTCAGAATAACAACCCAAGGATATTATGTTATTGCTATAGGCCCAGTGGGTTGAGAGATCTCTTGTCTCAAAGAAAGCAAACCAAAAATTGACTATCATACCTCCTTATCTCCTTTGACTTTTAGAAGTCAGAAGAGTCACTCCTAAGGACATGGCTACCTCTTCATAACCTCCCCCATAGCCTGCTGAAACTGTTAATGAAACCCATGCTGTGATGCGGTTCCTGCTATGCATCCGATCATTTTCTAATGTGCTAGACTTTCTTGCTTTGATTGTAAGTTTGACCCCCAAATCACAGGGTATTGAACAGAGTGAGTGGGTGTTTGCATCAGGAATCTATAAAATGCTTGTATCTCTACCAATGTTTTGGGCATTGCCATTAGGGTGTGACCTCTTCCCATGAGATGGATTAAACCTCACTTCTGTTCACTTAAATAGTCTATTTCTTTAAGCTATATCATCTCATACACTCCTCACTAGCGTTTTGCTTTTTGTCACCCTCCTCCACTTCCCCCTCCCTTTAATTACTATCCTCTTCCCTTGTCTTATTCCCCTTCTACTTATTTGTGAGGTAAGATAGAATTCTATACCACACCAAGTATATTTGTTTTACTCTCCCTGACCCCTTTACAGTGAGAGTAAGGTTTAAGCATTACCCATCACCCCCTTTATCTTCCCCTCTCTATAATGATTTTTATGCCTCTTTAAGTTATATAATTGACCCCATTCTATCTCTCCCTTTCCCTTTCTCTCAGTGTAACTCTCTTTCAGCCCATGACTGATTTTTTTACATATCATTCATATGCATATATATCATACAGACATATAATGCCATATAATTACATTTACTTATATATCATTTCATCATAATTAGCTTAATTCTCCACCCTCTTTCTGAGTAAATTTCTTCTATCTTCTTGACTACTAAGAGTAATTTTTGAGATTCACAGAAATCCTCTTTACATAAACATGTTGATCTTAATGAGTCCCTTAAATTTTCTCTTTCATATTTCCCTTTTAGGGCTTCTCTTGTGTTTCTTATTTGGACTTCAGATTTTTTTGTTTACATGTGGCTTATTCCTAAGAAATGTTTTAAAATCTTCTATCTTATTAAATGTCCATTTTTTCCTCTGAAAGAATATAATCAGTTTTGCTGGATAGGTGACTAGGTTGTAAATCCAAATATTTTGCCTTCCTGAATATTATATTCTTTATCTTTCAATCCTTTCCTGTAGAATTTGATAGTTCCTGTATGATCCTGATTATAGCTTCATGGTATTTGAATGGTTTCTTTCTGTCTGCTTGAAATATTTTTTCCATGTCTTGGTGGCTCTTGAATTTAGCTATTATATTCTTAGACGTTGTCATTTGAGGATTTCCTTCTGGAGGTCATCTGTGAATTCTTTCAATTTCAATTATATTTTCTTGTTTGAGGATCTCTGGGCAGTTATCTTTGATAATTCCTTGTAATATGATATCCAAGGTTTTTTTCTTGATCATGACTTTCAGATAGTCCAATAATTCTCAAATCGTCTCTCCTAGATCGATTTTCTAGGTCATTTGTTTTTTTTCTTCAATAAAATATTCCTTTTTTCCTCTATTTTTCATTCCTTTGATTCTGCTTTATTGCTTCTTCATTTCTCATGAAATCATTAGTTTCTAGATGGTCAATTCTGATTTTTAAGGCCCGATTGTCCTCTGTCAGTTTTTGGCTCTCCTTTTTTGAATTGACCAATTTCTTCTTGCATTACTTTCCTTTCTCCTCATATCACTTTCATTTCTCCTTCCCACTTTCCCTCTCCTTATCTTCCTTGGTTTTTGAAGTCCTTTTTGAGTTCTTCCAGAATCTGTGTCCAATCCATATTTTTCTTTCTGACTTTGGATTTCCTTTGCTTTCACTGTCGTTTTCTGTGTCTTTACCTTGCTCCTTGTCTCCATAAAAATTCTTTGGAGTTAGGTGCTTTTTGGATAATTTCTCATTTTCCCTATCTAATTATAGATAGACTAGTGGGGATGATGTGATGATCTGAGAGATGAGATCTCTGAGAGGCCTCTCCCCTTGCTGTTTCAATTGACCCTTGTGATGCTGATAGCTTGAAGACTTGCCTAAGTCTTAAGTGTATGCTTTTGATCTCACTCTGATCTTGATGAGTTCAAAGGCTTAATCAAATCCTAGCCTCAGGCTTAGTCTCAAGTTTTTGGTCACTGTGTACTTGATCCAATCAGGCACACTATTGATTGTCCTGTCTTGGAGCTCTGCCCTGAGGTTTCGGCAAAAATATCAGTACTTAATATTTAGTACTATCATCCACCCCAATGTGTGAATTAAGTCCTTGTCCCAAGCCCAGACTAGAATTCCCTGGGATGGGACTCCAGATTTCTCCACAGGTTTGAAATTTCAAGGGGTTTGGGTTGGTTTATTTCACTCTATTTACTCAGGCAGGGACTCAGGGTATGACTGTTGGCTTGGGTATAGGTTCCTGAACCTCTAACAGTAGATGTGGGGAGGGGGCGATATGTTTTGCTCTTGGCTTGATCTTCTCTCCTTGCTACAGCTTCTTGCTGGGTCTACTCTCTTCTCACCCCAGTTCTCTAGATGTTCATTGCCTACCTTTTGGGTTTTTCCTTTCTTGGAAGTTTTTTCACTCTATCTCCTTGTTGGTTCTTTTACTACTGTATTTTTTTTAATGGTGATATTTTAATACTTGGTCAGAGAGAATTTTCATGGTGGCTCAGAGCTACTAAGGATTACTCTGCCATCTTGGGTCTTAGGAGTGCACATTTTAAAGAACATTTCATTTCCATTTGGATCCTGAATATGATATCAATTGATTAATAAGCATTCATTTTTCAAATAAATTATTTTATTATTTGAAATAGTATTTTCAATTAAATTGTATTATATTTATTAATATCATTGTTTTTGTATTACTTATAGTTTATAATACATTCCTCCCTACTTCCCCTCCTAGAGAATAGTCATCTTTTATAACAAGTCTACAAATTTTTATCATGCTAACCTGTCAGTAAAATAATTTTGAGCACATTTCCTAACATTTCGCTATATTAGTGATAATTGTGCATATGGAACATACGCAGAAAAAGAAATTTAAAAAGATGATAAAGATTAAATTGGTTTAGTCATTTTTCACTAGTGTCCAGTTCCTTGTGACTCTATTTAGAGTTTTCTTGGCAAAGATACTGGAGTAGTTCGTCATTTCCTTACTGGAATGTTTCACTATTTCCTTCTCCAATTAATTTTTTTCCTTAAATTTCTTTAATTTAGAATATTTTTCCATGATTACATGATTCATGTTCTTTCCCTCCCCTTCTGCCTTTTCCCTCCAGTAGCGAATGAGCAGTTCCCCTGGGTTTTACATGTGTCCTTGATTAAGACCTATTTCCATATTATTAATATTTGCATTAGGGTGATTGTTTAGAGTCTACATCCCCAATCATATCCCCATCTACCCATGTGATCAAGCAGTTGTTTTTCTTCTGTGTTTCTACTCCCACAGTTGTTTCTTGATGTGGGTAGCATTCTTTCTCATAAGTCTCTCAGAACTGTCCTGGATTATTGCATTGCTGCTAGTAGAGAAATCCATTATATTTGATTGTGCCACAGTGTATCCATCTCTGTGTATAAGATTCTCCTGGTTCTGCTCCTCTCACTCCGCATCACTTCCTGGAGGTTGTTCCAGTTCACATGGAATCCCTCCAGTTCATCATTCCTTTGAGCTCAATAGTATTCCATCCCCATCAGATACCACAATTTGTTCAGACACTCCCCAATTGAAGGGCATCCCCTCATTTTCCAATTTTTTTGCCACCAGAAAGAGTGTGGCTATAAATATTTTTGTACATGTTTTTTTCCTTATTATCTCTTTGGGGTACAAATACAGCAGTATTATGGCTGAATCAAAGGGCAGGCAGTCTTTTAAATGTCAGAATGGTTGGATAAATTTACAACGCCACCATGTTAAGAGTAAAATTTGGGGTTAAGAATGAATATATTATTTAGTGATCACCAGGGATTTGAATTCTAAATTCCAATGAAATACTCAAGTCAGAATGGAATTTTATGGTGGTTTATTTATAATAGGAGGAAGAAATTAAGAAGGAGAAAGAGGGAAAGGGGTAAAGATCTACTCTGACCTGGCCTGAGCCAGGGGGAGTTCAGAGGCCTCTCAGCCAAGGGGCCTTCCCAGAAGATTAAATCTAGCTCTGCTTCTAGCTAGGAGGCCTCCTCCAAAATGAGGGGCCTCCTTGGAGGCTAGAACCTTTAGAAGGGTCAAGGGAAAGGGAAGTCAGCCTTAACACCTCACTACGTGGTCGCCTAAGGCAAGCAATCTCAGTACCCACACTTCAGAGCTCCTCCAAGTCAAGTTTTACCATCCAAGTCCACAAAAGCCTCAAAAGCCCCTGTCACAGGAAGTGCTACAAAATATAAAGGCAGTTCTTTACATCACTTCCTGTGTCTCACATGTACCAATGGTGGCTTAAGCTTGGTTTAGGACAGACTAGGGGGTCAGTCAGTTGTTTCTGATTTGTCACTTGCTAGCACATGCCAGTCATAGACCTTCCTCCCTCACACCCAATCCTTAAGTGGGGGTGTCTACATTCCTGGCTGCTAGAATTCTGAAGACTAAGCAGGGTGGAGTAAAACTGAAATTCACAGTCAGCAATGCATTAGTGTTCCAATTTTGCCACACTCCCTCCTACATTTATTACTTTCCTTTGCTGTCATATTAGCCAATGTACTAGTTATAAGGGGGCACCTCAGAGTTGTTTTGATTTGTATTTCTCTAATTATGGTTCTCCAACTAATTTTGCAGATGACAAAATAGAGGCAAATAAGGGTTACGTGACTTGTTCAGTTTAATACATCTATAAAGTTAGTTAGTGTCTGAGGATATATTTGAATTCAAAAAGGTGAGTTTTCCTGACTCTAGGCCTAGGCCTCTACCCATTGCACCATCAGTTACTACTACAAAGATGAAATAATTTTGTGAAAGTTTTTTGTTAGAATTGCCAATTTTTTTGCCATCACTAAAACATTATTGATATTTTCATTGAAAATAATATGATTGCCTATGACTCACACTCTGAAAATTTTGGTTTAACACTGTGATGTCAAAAAATATGGTTCTAAGTTAAGTTTATTTTGATACTTGATTACAAAGGTTATCAGAGTTTAAAAAATTATGTAACTTCAGATGGAAGAAGTGAATCAAAAGCTATGCTTTTTTAAATCATGATAATCATTTTCAGTCCCACATCAATTATGCAAAGGCTTTTGTTGAAGTTTAGCTAATAATTTTCTGTCTTGTCAGTCAATTGTCTTGGTAAACTAAATGTAATATAGTGAATGTTTAAAAATAATTATAGTAATATCTTTTGTTAGTAAAACCACATTATCCTTGAAACTTCTCCCCAAATCTTCCTAGTGAACTATTCTTTTTAGTGAAAATTCATAAGAATAACCAGTATCTTTAAAAAAAGGACTTTATATGCACATTTCCACATTAGTGGTCCCTTATATCTTGAGAGAAGATTTATCTGGTCAAGCTTGTCTATAATTTCATAGCATTGTTTCAATTATTTTGTTATTGTTTCCATTATGAAAGAGTTCCTTACTCTATTGTCTATCCTGAATTAACATTACCTTAAGTACCTCACTATATTGTGAAGACAGGATTAGCTTTCCTTTGTCTACCTTTTCATTGAATCAACATAAGCTTGAACTAGGTGAAGGAGCTCCCAAACCACTTAGTGATTTCATACCCTACTTAGTGCTAGGTGAGAAGCTAGCAAAATACTTGGAGAGCTTCACCATTTTCTAAAACTCAATCAGTCAGAAACTTGTGAATTCTTTTAAGAGTTCACACCCTCAAAAACTATTCAATCAGGAAACTGTGAACCTTTTTGACAAAAAAAAAAATTGACCTTCAAAAGATGAGAGGTGTGAATCCCATAGACATTGCCCCTTGGGCAATACTAAACTATTTGGCAACTGTGATTGGCTCTTGTGAAAGGGAGAAGGGACAAGGAGCCACTAATAAAAGGCCCTGAATTTCTAGGACTGAGGAAACCTACTCTAAGAAGGAAGTCCACTTCACAAAGAAGGTCAGCTCAGGAAAGAAAGTTGGCCTTAGGAGTCACCTTCAGCTCAAGTCATTGTCTTGATCTGCCTCTTGGAGGGAAATTGGGTGAGTGAATGGCTGGCTTTCCTTTACTGACCTTTGGAGAGAGTTTAATTCTGGATGAAGGTCAACAGGTCCTGGCTGAGTCAAGCACTAGAGCAATGTTTAATTAGATCGGCTAAATATCTTCTCTACCTTTTGTATTTCTCTTCTTCCACTCTTTCTACCTCTTTTGCAAATAAAAGCTATTAAAGTAATTTTGACTTTGAGCAATAATACTTTGAATTGATAACCACAATTATTATTTATAATTATCATATATTTTAGTCAAACTCTTAATTTTAACCCTTACTCAATGCAGTGTTGTAGTAATTTTATGCATTGTTTTACTGACTCTCCTAACTGTACTCTGCTTCAGTCACTTCATATATGTATTCATTATATTTGTCATTTCTACAGTACAGTATATTCCATTATATTCAGGTATCACAATTTGTTTAGTCATCCCCTAGTCAATGGGTATCTCTTTTGTTTCATCATTGCTCTTTGCCATAAAAAAATTCTGCTATAAATATTTGGGGGCCTTTATTTTTATAATTGGTATCCCTGAAGTATTTGCCCAACAGTGGAATTTCTGGGGAAAAGGGGTCAACTATTTAGTCAGTCTCAGCATAATTCCAAGTAGCTTTACCAAATTGTTGGTAAAGTCACAGCTTCAACTAACAATGTTGTATTGACATCATTGTTTTATGCCTATGAAACCAGGACCACCTAAGCAGCATCTTTTTCTCAAAGATATCCCAAAAGGGGGAAAGGACCTACATGTATCAATATATTTATAACTGCTCTTTTTGTGGTGGCAAAGAATTGGAAATTGAGGGGATTTCCATCAATTGGGGAATGCTAAATAAATTGTGGTATATGATGGTGATGGAATACTATTGTGCAATAAGAGAATGATGTACAGGTTGATTTCAGAACAAGGAAGAAAGACTTATATGAACTGATGAAAAGTTAAATAAGGAGAACCAGGAGACCATTGTACACAGTAACAGCAATATTGTATGATGATCAATTGTGTAAGAATTAGTTACTCTCAGCAATACAATGATCCAGGATGATTCTGAAAGACTTAATGGAAAGAATGCTATCCATTTCCAGAAAAAGAACTGTTGGACTTGGAATGCAGATCAAAGTATAGTATATTTTCACTTTAATTTGTTATCTTATTTTAGGTTTCGGTTTTATGAATATTCTCTTACAACAATGACTGATTTGGTGAATTGTTTTACACAATAATACATGTATAACCAGAACAAATTCAGTGGGGAAAGAGTGGGTGGGAAGAAAGAAAGGAAGGCAATTTGAATCTTATGATATTGGAAAATGTATATTGAAAAATGTTATTACATGTACTTGGGAAAATAAAATAAAATGAAAAGAAATAGGGATAATAATAGGTCCTATCTTGAAAAGTTGTGAGGATAAAATGAGGTAATATTTATAAAGTTCTTGGCACACAGTATTTGCTATATGAGTGCTTATTTCCTTTTTCTGTCCCCACCCAATGGCTTTTAAACATTAAATGATTTGTTTCATTACTTATTCTATCCTTTATAATTGCACCTTTCTATGGTTTCTATTGTTTAGGTATCCACAAGTTGAATATTCTGTTTAGTACTTGTTTTTTTTTTTAATACCTCAAATTTTCCTCTCTTCCTCTCTCATCCATATTTTAAAGCTGAAAAATAGTTTGATGTTTAGTTTCAAGTTTGCAGGATATGTTATTTTGGATTATAGTATGAGGTTTTTTTTATTTTTATAATATAGAAATCCATTCTTTTGTGGTGTTTCTAGTGGGTGAAAAATGATCTGATTTATTCTAATTTCATTCACTTGATATTTGAAGGCCTCTTTATTGATCTCTTTATTGATCAAGGTCAGTTGAAAGGTTTATATAGGAGATCATGTGTTCTTTTTACATTGTTGCCTTTTGTTTCTTTTCTGTCAAGGTTTTCTCTACTTCATTATTTTGTGTTCCAAATCTATTCTCTTTTGCTTGTTAAAACAAAACAAAACAAAACAAAACCCAACTGTCTTCCATGAATTAAAATTTAGAATAATGTGTTACTTGATATTTTAAATTCTGACTTGAGACCTTGACATTCTGACCAATATTAATTTCTAATTTGTTTACAGCTCAATTCTCTTTTTAACCATTTTGAAATTTCTTTTTTTCTTTTACAAGCTATCTTGAGAGTTTATAGGATTTTAATTTTGTTTTGTTTCTTTTTCTTATATTTGTAAAAGCAATTTTGTAGCTTCTTTGAGTATTTAGTACATGTCACTCCTGACAGAATTATTAGATTTCTTCTGTTGACTTTATCTGCTTATGTTCTTGGTTTTTTATTATGTTTTCTTTCTTTTCACATATTTGGTGTTCCCTCCACTTTTTAATTTTTCTCCTTTTGGGGGGAATACATGTCAGGTATGTAAAGGCTGATAGAGGAGGGGTCCAGAATGAATAAACAATTAGAATCCTTTTTTTTCCCCTCACAAAATATTTTCTCTTCCTGGCTTCTCTATTATTATGGAGAGTATTATTCTTCTCTTAATAAGCTAAGTTCACCACCTCAGTGTCATTTCCAGTCTCATACTTTCTATCATCTACATCATGTGGAATCATTATCAAGTCCCATAATTTATTCCTTATAAAATCTTTTGCATACTATCCTTTCTTTCTACATGGTTTGCTCCCTCCTGCAGGCCTGCATCACCTTGCTTCTGAACCATTGCAATAGCTTCCTGGTTGGTTGTCTCAAGTTTTTCCCCACTTCATTCCATTCTCCACTCAATCCTTCAAGTTTATCTTTTTGAAATTCAGATTAGAACTGTAATGGGAAAAGGATAGAGATAAAGATAAGATTTAAGGGAAGTGGACAATGGTAGGAACTATAGAAAAAGGATTTTAGCAGGCAGGGGGAAGAGGAGGAACAGTTTGGAAAGGACAACTGTTAGAGTGAGTGACTTCCTAAGGATTCAAAGGATTCTTCCTGCCCTGAAGGGAGGAGGAAAGGCTAGTTTATTGGAGCTTGGCTACCTCAGCCTGTCTGTGGAGAAGAAAACCCCTAAAATCATTGTTGGATGTTCTCTAAGACTAGAGGGGGTCCTCAACCATGTATTCTACAATATCCTTTAAGTAAAGAGAAAGTGGAGGACAAAAACCAATTATAGAATCATTGTTAGAGCAAGGCATTATGGTCCCTTGTATTTCAGAATTTAATACTCCTATACTCCCAATTAAAAAACCAAAATTCAATGAAGATGGGAAACTGTGTTACAGATTTGTCCAAGATTTATGGGCTAGAAATGATTATATTATAAAATCTCATCCAAAAGTACCATCTCCAGCTACAATTATCTCCTCCATACCCAGTCATGCACGATATTTCATGGTGGTAGACATGTTCTACTTTCCTTTCCATCCCCATACATAAGGACTCCCAAAAGATTTTTGCTTTCGTCTAGCAGGAAAGAAGTTTCTGTTGGAGCCATTTGCCACAAGAATATTGTGAAAGTCTGTCTTCTTTTTGCAAATACTAAATAAAGATCTAGAAACTATCTGGTTAAAAGACAACAAATTAGTACATTTTGTAGATAACATTTTTTTTAGCCTCTCCAAATTCAAAATTTTGTCGTATAGATACAAGTGAGGACATAAGATACTACACATTAAATTAGTTTTTAGGGATGAAGGAGAAAAAGTTCCAGAAGAAGAAAAGAAAGAATTCCAGAAGAAGACAGAGAGGTAGCTGAGAGATTGTCATCAGTCAACACAGCTGCAGGCAAAAAGACCAGAGAAGAGGAAATAGAATCAGAAGAAGAATATTGAAGATAGAAGACAATATAGCAGAATTGCTGAAAAGGGTAACAGACTTTGCAAAAGAATCCAATACAGAAGAAGAAAGAAGACTGATATGGACATAAACTGTAAGATAATGCATCATTGAACACTGCACATTCTCCACTATAATTACAAATAACCCTATTTCCAACACAGTTCCATTGGATTTTACATATGTCATTGATCAAGATCTTTTTCCATATTAGTAATATTTACATTAGGGTGATCATTTGGAATATATGTCCTCAATGATATCCCAATCTACCCATGTGATCAAGCATTTGTTTGTCTTCTGTGTTTCTACTCCCATAGTTCTTTCTCTGGATGTGTATAGCATCTTTCTTGTAGATCCCTCCGAGTTGTTCAGGATCACTGCATTGCCACTAATGGAGAAGTCCATTACATTTGATTGTGCCACAATGTATCAGTCTCTGTGTACAATGTACTCCTGGCTCTGCTCTTTTCACTCTGTATCACTTGCTAGAGGTTATTCCGGTTCACATGGAATTCCTCCACTTTATTATTTCTTTTAGTACAATAGTATAACATCACCAAAAGATACCACTATTTGTTCAGCCATTCCCCAATTGAAGGGCAGCCCCTCATTTTATTGAACCTTTTACAAAAATGTAGTTTATCTCTTTGAGTTTTATTTTTGGTATTGTTTTATCTTAGCCCATGATTGCTATCCCTGCCTTTTTTACCTCAACATAATAGATTCTGCTTCAAACCATAATCTAACTCAATCTCTAATCATAGAGTATGTGGTGATATTTGGGTATGGGGAATCTTCTCAATACTATTCACTGATTAACAAGCTACCTGCAATCTATCCCATGGAGAAGTGTCAGTAAAAGATTTAAGATCTGACATCTGAAAATTGTAGGAAGTTTGTTTTGTAGAAACTTTCATTTTTTAAAATAATACTATGACTCATCTTCAAAGTTGTGAATAGCCCAAATTTCAGTTCATGTGCCTATTATGTTGGATGTTCCAAAAGTCTTTGTGTATTTTTAAGCTTTACACTGAGGAACAGTGAAATTATTTAACTTACTGTGAATTTCAAAACTACTTCCCCCTATTCAGACCATTCTTTAGAAGATCTGATTTAGCTATTTCCTGATCTATAACAATAGAGATACTTGGAATAACAGAATCAGGTCTTGGAAACTACATTCTCCACCCTACTCAATGTAACAAGATTAGGAAGGGCTGCAGAAAACTCAAGATTTAATTATTTGAGAATATGGCCTACAAGAGGCATATGCAAAAAGGACAGACCTCTGGGCAGTCCTAGGTCAAGCTAGAGCCACCATTGGCACATGTGAGATGCAGGAAGTGAGGTAGAGAACAGTCTCTGGAGTTCTCGGGACTTTCTGGGAGGAGGGCTAGAGTTCAGTTGGAGGCTGGTGCTTGGAGGTGGAGGGGCCTCGTGGACTTCTTTCCTTCAGATTGGTCACGTGAGTGATAAGGACTAATCCCTTTCCTTGTCTTGGCTATCTAAGGCCTTAACACCCACTTTGGCTCAGCCTGAGCTAAGCTTCTTTCCTTCTCTCCCTTTTCTCTCTCTCTCTCTCTCTCTCTCTCTCTCTCTCTCTCTCTCTCTCTCTCTCTCTCTCTCTCTCTCTCTCTCTCTCTCTCTCTCTCTCTCTCTCTCTCTCTCTCTCCCTCCTTCTAATACTTTCTTCCTCCTGTTGTAATTAAAACACCATAAAAAGCTGGCTGCTGACTTGATTGTTTAATTTAGGAATTACATAAGTGAATTCCTTGGCGACCTTACATTAATATAAATCAGTCTTTTAAAGTGATTTCAATATCACATTACCCGGGTTCATAGAGGTAGTAATCATCCGAGGAAGGATTTGAGTCTAGATCCTCTGACTAGAGCCAGTAATCTTTTCACTGTATTATAAGTCTATACCATCATATCAATGCACATTGCCAAAGTGGAAATAATAAGAATTGTTTAAACTGTTAGACACCTTATTTCCTTGTATGTTTCCTAAATTTCTTCTTTTGTTTTTGTTAAATTTTCCAACTTTCTTCTTGTATAAAAGATAAATGGGTTGAACTACATAGTCTTAGAGGTGTCTTCCCACTCTAGACCTATGATCCTATGATCATGAGACACAAAAAGGCCCAAAATGATTATTTCCGAAGTTAGCTGCTTGTAGATGAGGAACTCAAGCTTTTTTTTTAATGTCCTTTATGTCCTGCACTCTCATTAAATGACTGTTGTTATTTAGCCTCTTTCTTTTATTTTCCAAACACACTTACTTGCAGTATTTTCTGATACTATGGAAAGCAGGGAAAACAGCTTCAATTTAATTCTACCAAGAAGGATTCCTGTAGGTTTTAAGAAAATTCTTGCCCAAGAGACACAGATATAGTCGTATAAATTGGAAGATACTAAAGGTAAGAATGTGTCAGATACTTTTTTCTTCATGGGGACAACAAACAACCTTACATTGGTAAAAATTTTCTAGTGATCAGTCTTGCCTCACAAGAGCACGTAGCGGAATAAGAAGTCGAGAGAAAATCCCAAAGTCCTAATCAAATATATCAATCTCTAATTCTTTAAAAAAATGTTGCAATTCAAAAGTGAAAAAACACTACACTGGCAAAGAGAAAAGGAGTTTAAATTCTAGGAGAAAACAAACGTGTGGTTGTGATAGGAGGGAATTTTAAAAATGGAATGTATCATCTCTTTTTTGTTTTGCTTAGCTTAATTATTGATAAACATTTTAAAGAAGGAAATGTTTTCTTAGCCTTTTTCTTCTCCATATAAACTCGTTTGCATAAAATAACCATTAATGCTGTGGGTCAATCAGGGTAAGTCAGGAAATGTGAAATGATCACTGAAGGTCTGTTCTTACTACTTTATATTGCACCTCTAAGCATGGCAAAAACAGGTTACCCGAGTCTGATAGGACATATGAACTGTAAAGCTGAGCACGTAACAGGGCACATTAATGAAAGGGTTTCGTCCTTGATTCTTCATCGTGTTCCCATCTGTAGTTCCTCTTGGAATCATAGATTCTCCATACAGTGTCTTCCTTCCCAGCAGTCTGTGTGGACCTTTCTTTGTGTCTTAGGAGAAAGCATGTACGAGGCACTCTCTGAGTGTTGGCTCTTATTGTTAATCATTATATCTGAACCGTCTAAGGAAATGTGGCATGAGACAAACTTCAGAAAGAAACGTTGTTCTCTTGTTTGGGCTGCAACTGGATTTTACTGGAGTGAGAGTAGAGTTTGTATTGCCAGCAAGCTTACGAAAGATGGCTACCTAGTTATCATAAGAGCTCCTTAGTCGCCGTCTTTCAGTCGCCGTATATCTACACAGTCTTCCGACAAATGCTGGTTTTCCTGTTCAAAGCGGGGTCTAGTCTCACCTGTGGAGGCACCTTGCATGTGGATCTTCATTTCCTAGCCTGCCCTCCACCATGCCAGCCGTCCACTTGAGAGTGGCTGATGGAACTCTAGCATATTCATCCAGGACACTGACATTGTTTCCTGCAATGGCAATTATGAGCCTAGGAACAGAAGAGGAGAGGGCCCATGTGGGCAGGATAGGCACGCGTGCCGGACTAGAGGTCGGATCAGAGATAAGGAAGATAAAGGAAGAGGACTGCGTGGAACTGATGTGATTAACTGTAAGTTTGAAGCTGAAGCCAGGGCGGTGGAATTCACAACCAGAAGCTGGAATGGTTGCATCTGAAGGTACGTAAGCAGAGGACAAAATGGGTGCTTTTATCAGCTTGTTCAGTTGAATTTTTTTAATTTACAAATGCATTTGTAGCCTCAATTACTTCACAAACTGGAATTGGACTTCTAGCTTGCTACCATGACTCCATGAGGAACTTGGACTTCCTATTCCTGAAACCAACTTCACATACTCTTATTTATGAGCTCTGTTTAAACTGCCTTTGTTACGTCTCTAAACTGGACACATTTGCACTGGAAGGGTAAAAAGGGAAGAGAATGGCCAGTGTAGGCTCTATTAACTGTATCCTGCCTGAGCTCCCCTGAGCCCAATGCATACAATCTCCTGGACAGGATTTATCTCTGCGAGGAATTTTATTATTTCCACTGCAGGTTTAGGGAGTATTTATCTAATATCTAATAATCTCTACTAAAAGGAGACTCAAAGTCTCTCTTAAGTTCTTCTTTAAATGTGGATGCTTTCAGCATCTTCCAGTAAAAGATGTGGCTGGCCTTTGGAAAATCCATATTGGCTTTGACAGGCTGTGGCCTCCCGTGGCAATATTTGGACTCAAATTCAGTAACTGCCTGTAGCTCTGTGAGCTTTCAGAGAAAAGCTTGCAGAGAAGCTTGGAGGGCGCGTGCTTGGGAAAAGGTGCTGATTTGAATTTCTGCCGGGAACTCAGAACTCTGTGAGAGAAAAGTAGTTTCTGTGTGGCTGAATGAATAGTGAGTTCTAGCCTACTGAAGAGGTAGAGCAAAGCGGGCACTCTGGCTTCAGCTTTCACTCTTACCACCAGGAGCATCTTTTAACTCATTCCTCAAAATAACATTTCAAGTAATTTCTGGGGAAAAAAGGGGGAAGTAATGAGGAAAACTGATTACCAGGAAGAACAAAGGGTGTTCTCTAAGCTGGTTGGGCAGGTTAAAGAGGCAGAAGTTGGGTGTGTGCCACATGTGAATGGTAGCCACTTATAGACCAGAAAGCAGGACTTTCTCATCTTGAAGCACCAACCAGAATGAATTACTTTAAGCTTCTGGCCTGCTCTCCAGATCTCCACAGGAAAACAAAAGGGTTTTCTTCCTCTTCTTGTAAGTTGTTGAATTTATTAACCAACTTTACATTTGCACTTTGCCCATGTTAACTATTAATCTTGCAAGTACTATGCAAACAAATACATTTCACCAAAACCTATACCTTAGATTGTTTTTGGTGGGGGTTACTGCCCAGTCCTTCTTCTAGAAGTATTGCACTGCTTCAATTCTCTCCAGAGCAAATCTAAAAGAGAGAAAATACAAGTCTATATCTGTGCTGCTCTTAAAGGCTTTTTCATAAATGAAAAGAAAAACCAAAAGGGATTTCAGCTACATATAGGTTTCATTTCAGGCCTAGGGATTAGTTTGTATAGTTTGAGGGTACAGACCAAGTATTTAATAACAGAAAGGAAAGAAGAAGGTGCTCCTAATTAATGCTCATAGATCATGAAAAATAATACTCACTACAGTAACTATGTCTTTAGCTGTGCATTATTCAATGCAAGGAGTTCACAGGTGGAACACTTAGGTGGCTCAGCTAGCCAGGTCTAGAGGCTGCAGGTCCTGGGGTCAAATCTGACCTCAGACACTTCCTTATTGTGTGATGGTGGGTAAGTCACTTAATGTCCATTTATTAGCTCTGACCACTCTTCTGTCTTGGAATCAACACACGGTGTGGATTCTAAGATGAAGGCAAGGGTTAAAAAGAGAGAGAGAGAGAGAGAGAGAGAGAGAGAGAGAGAGAGACACCATGGATGTACTAAGAACTGTCTTCACTGTAAGAAAACTTCAGACCCTAGAAATCAGAGTTGCTAAACACATGATCCTTCAACAACTTGATGCAAACAGTATCTACCAGGTGTCTCTGAGAGAATTGAGAACTTGTTGCTAGAGTAGAGTAAGCATAAGTAAGGTATAGATCATGCCATCAAGGGAGCCACGGTGGACAGATACAGAAATAAAATAGGGAATCAATGAATTCTTTTCTTAAATAACATTATTTTATTTGGTCATTTCCGAGCATTATTCATTGGAGACAAAGATAATTTTCTTTTCCTACCCCCCCCCCAACACCTATCCTTTAGCCGATGCGCAGGGAATCAATGGATTCTATTGAACTATATGCCTAGAGCTGTGAGACAAAGTGGCTTGTAGCCCAATTAAAAAAAGATACTCTCGAGCAAGAATTGATAAGGAGAATAGAAAATATCATATACTAAAGTTCTAAAATGCTGGAAAATGTTAGGAAATAGAAAAAGGGGTGATAGAGGCAGATTGGAATGCTGAAGGAAGACAAATAGAAATGCGGCAGAAATTGGACCTTGAAGGAAAAATAGAATTTGTACATGCATCTGTGTGCATACACGTGTGTGTATGGTTTAGCACATAATTTAAAATTTTTATGTTTATTTATTTTAAAAATATTTTCCATGTTTACATGATTCATTTCCTTTTCCTCCTCTCTTCCCTCCCCCCTCCCAGAGCTGACAAGCAATTCTACTGGCTTGTACAAATGTTATCACTTGATACCTATTCCATTATGATTCATTTTTGCTATAGAGCAATCTTTTGAAGCCATGACCCCCATTCATATACCCAATTACACAACTGAGAAGTGATTAGTCACATGTTTTTCTCCTGCACTTCTGCTCCCACAGTTCTTTCTCTGAATGTGGATACATTCTTTCTCATAAGTACTTCAGGAGTGTCCTAGATTATTGCATTGCTACCAGTAGAAACTCCATTACCAAGGATAGTTCTACAATGTTTCATTTTCTCTATACAATGTTCTCTTGGTTCTGTTTATTTCACTCTGCATCAGTTCACTGAGGAAGGCCCTTCCAGTTCATATAAAAATCTTCCAGTTAGTATTCCACCACCAGCAGATACCAATTTTTTCAGCCATTATCCAATGAAAGGGCATCCCCTCATTTCTAGTTTTTTGCCACCACAAAGAAAGCAGCTATGAATATTTTTGCAAAAATATTTTCCTTATTATCTCTTTGGGGTACAACCCCAGGAGTGGTATTGATGGATCAAAGGGAAGGCATTCTTTTAAAGACCTTTGGGAAGGAAGAACTGTGGGAGCGGAAACAGAAGAAAAACAACTGCTTGATCATATGGATTGATGGGGATATGATTGGGGATGTAGCCTCTAAATGAACATCCTAGTGCAAATATCAACAAAATGGAAATAGGTTTTGATCAAGGACACAAGTAAAACCCAGTGGAATTGCATATCGGCTATGGGAGGGAGTGGGAGGAAGGAAAGGAAAGAACATGGCTCTTACAATCATGGAAAAATATTCTAAATTGACTAATTAAATAAAAATTTAAAAAATAAAGACCTTTGGGTATAATTCCAAATTGCTTTCCAGAATGGTTGGATCAATTCACAACTCCACCAGTAATGCATTAGTGTCCCAATTTTGCCACATCCCCTCCAACTTTTATTATTTTCCTTTACTGTCATATTGGCCAATCTGTAAGGTACCTCAAGATTATTTTGATTTATATTTCTCTAATTAGGAGGGATTTAGAACACATTTTCATGTGATTGTTGATAGTTTTGATTTCTTCATCTGAAAACTGCCTATTCATTCCCTTGACCATTTTCAATTGGGGAATTGCTTGATTTCTTGTACAATTGACTTAGTTACTTATAAATTTGAGAAATTAGAACTTTAAAAGAGATTTTTATTATAAAAATTTCCCCCCCGATTTGTTGTTTCCATTCTAATTTTTGTTCTAATGGTTTTGTTTGTACAGAACCTTTTTAATTTAATGTAATCAAAATTATTCATTTTACATTTTATAATGTTCTCTTTCTCTTGCTTGGTCTTAAATTACTTCCTTTCCCATAGATCTTACAGGTATACTATTCTATGTTCACCTAATATGTTTATAATTTCCTTCTGTTGTAATAAATTTTGGAAGGGGGAAGGAAGGTTATATACAAAGGGTAAAATCACATATAAATAAAATGAATTTATTAACAAAGAAAGGAAGGATGGGAAAGGAATAAGGGAGAGGTTTACATCTGACTATAGGCCCAAGATATTTACCCACTATAATTATTTTCTAACCTGTCTAAATAACTAAACTACATATTACTAAGGGGTAAATCCAACAGGGAATCCCAAATCTCACAAACAGAGTCCTTGGCAAGTAGGTAGCAGGAATCCAGCTGTTGAGTACTCAGATGTCCCAGGGAATAGAGAGAAAGGCTCCTCCAACATATTATGTCCACCAGAAATGTATGGGAAATCTTCCTTTCACTCTTGTTGTTTTATTCAGAGACAGTCAGCTTCCAAGATGATCTTGTCTAGGTAGAGTCCAGGCACACACACTCTTTAGGTTTCACCATCAGCTCCAGACAGACCATTGGAAAACTGTCTTCAACAGCTTGGAACTTTCCCCAGCTGGCTCATGTAGAATTCTGAGGCTTGTGGGCTGTCAATCAAACTCTTGCACTTCATACTTTCTCTTGCTACACTTTATATATATATATATACATATATATATATGTCATTTACCCATTTTGAATTTATCTTAGTATACAGTGTAAGATGTTGATATAAACCTCATTTTTCTCATACTGTTTTCCAATTTTCCCAGCAGTTTTTGTCAAATAGTGAGTTCTTGTCCCAAAACCTGGGTTCTTTGGGTTTATCAAACACTAGCTTACTGAGGTCATTTATCCCTAGTCTATTCCATTGATCCACCCTTCTGCCTCTTAGCCAGTATCAGATTGTTTTGATGAGCACTGCTTTATAGTACAGTTTGAGATCTGGTACTTCTGGGCCTCCATCCTTTACATTGTTTTCATTCTTTCCCTTGATTTTCTTGATCTTTTGTTCTTCCAGGTGAATTTTGTAATAATCCTTTCTAAAAAAGTTTTTTGGTAGTTTGATAGGTATGGTCCTGAATAAGTTAATTAATTTAGGTAGGATTGTCATTTTTGTTATATTAGCTTGTCCTACCCATAAGCAATTAATGTTTTCCAATTATTTACAACTAGTTGCATTTGTGTAAAAAATGTTTTGTAGTTGTGTTCATATAATTCCTGAATTGGACTTGCCAAGTGGATTACCAGATATTTTATATTGTCTCGAGTGATTTTAAATGGAGTTTCTCTTTCTATCTCTTGCTGCTGAATTTTGTTGGACATATATAGAAATGCTTATGATTTGTGTGGGTTTATTTTGTACCCAACAACTTTGCTAAAGTTGTTGACTTATTTCTATTTGCTTTTTAGTTGATTTTTTTGGATTCTCTAGGTATACTGTCATGTTATTGCCTACTTTTGTCCCTTCAATTTTTTTTTATTCTCTAATTTGGTAGCATTTCTAGTATAATATTAAATAGTAGTGGTGATAATAGGCATCCTTGCTTCACTCCTGATCTTATTGAGAATGCTTCTAACTTATCCCCATTGTAATGATACTTGCTGATGGTTTGAAATAAATACTGCTTATTATTTTGAAGAAAGACCCTTTTATTTCTATGCTTTCTAGTGTTTTCAATAGGAATCAGTGTTCTATTTTGTCAAAGACTTTTTCTGATCTATTGATATAATCATGCAATTTCTATTAGTTTGTTTGCTGATATGGTCAATTATGCAGATGGTTTCCTAATATTGAACCAGCCTTGCATTCCTGGTACAAATCCAACCTGGTCATAGAGAATAATCCTTGTGATAAGTTACTGTAATCTTTTAGATAGTATTTTATTTAATATTTTTGCACATATGTACATTAAGGTATTGAGCTATGTTTTTTTTGGCTTGGGAATCAGTACCATATTTGTGTCATAAAAAGAATTTGTGGCTATATACCTTATATTTTGCTATGTTGTTTCCTCATTGTCATTTTCTTCAATGAAATCAGTGATTGTTTCTATGATTTGTTCCTTAACCCACCAGTTTTGGAGAATTAGATTATTTAATTTCCAATTAATTTTTAATTTGCCTCTTAATGCACTCTTACTAATTATAATTTTTATCACATTATGATCTAGAAAATTTGCATTTATTATTTCTGCTTTTCTGCATTTGTTTATAATGTTTTTATGCCCTAATACTTGGTCAATCTTTGTAAATGTACCATGTGCTACTGAAAATAAGGTACATTCCTTTTTATCTCTATTCACTTTTCTCCATATACCTATTAACTCTAATTTTTCTAAAATTTTATTCATATCTCTTACTTCTTTCTTTTTTTTTTTGTTTGATTTATCTAGACCTTATAGAGGAAGACTGAGGTCTCCCACTAGTATAGTTTTACTATCTATTTCCTCCTTAAGCTCCAATAGTTTCTCCTTTTAAAATCTGGATGCTATACCATTTGCTGTATAAATGTTGAGTATTGATATTTCTTCATTACCTATATTGTCTTTTAACTGGATATAAGTACCTTCCTTATCTCTTTTAATCAGATCTATTTTTGCTTTACTTTTGTTTGATATCATGATTGCTACTTCTGCCTTCTTTTTCTCAGTTGATGCCCAATAAATTCTGGTCCAGCCTCTTACCTTTTTACTTGTGTTCATCTACCTGCCTCATGTGTTTCTTGTTGACCACATATGGTAGGATTTTGGTCTTTAATCCATTCTGCTATCTGCTTATTTTATGAGTGAGTTCATTCCATTCGCATTCAGAATTATGATTATCATCTGTGTATTCTCCATTATTTTGATCTTCTCTTTTAATCCTGCCCTTTCTTCTTTCATTATTTCCCTCCACTGCAGTGTTTTGCTTTTAATCAGTCCTCCTTTTCCCCACCCTTATTTTACTCTCCTTCCTAACCCTCCTTTTTCTCTTTAGGGTCTTTTATTCACACACACACACACACACACACACACACACACACACACACTTTTTTCCTCCCTTTTAATTCTCCCATTTCCTCCCCACTTCCTTATTTCCTTTCTACTTCTCTATAGGGTAAGATAGAATTCTATACCCTCAAAAATCTGACTGTTCTTCCCTCTCAGAACCAATTCAACTGAGAATAAGTTTTAAGTGTTACTTGTCACCAATTTCTTCCTCCCCTTCTTATTCATATAAACAAAACCAAAGCAACCCAAATGAGAAAGCAAGCAAGAAATGGAAAAAAAAATTATTGGTAATGTATCTGACAAAGATCCCATGAGATGATCATGTGATATTTGTTACCTTGGTTATTGATATGTTTAATTATGCTGATAGTTTTCCTATAAAGCAGCCTTGGATTCCTGGTATAACTTCCATCTAATTATAGTGAATGATTCTTGTGATATGGTGCTGCAGTATCTTTGCTAGTATTTTATTTAAGAATTCTCCATCAATATTTATTAAGAAAATTGGCCTATAATTTTCTTTTTCTGTTTTTGCACTTTCTGACTTAGGTATCAGTACCATAGTTGTGTCAGAAAAAGAATTTGGTGGGACTCCTTCGCCAATTTTGCCAAATACGTTATATAGGAATTGTTCTTTAAATATGTGATAGAATTCAATTGTGACTCCATCTGGCCCTGGGGATTTTTTCTTAGGGAGTTCCTTGATGGCTTGTTCAGTTACTTTTTCCAAGATGGAATGAACAATAGAGTTGTTCTGGAAGGAATGGAAAGAAGAAAGTGTTATAGACTTAGAGAAGAACTTAAGGAAAGACTTGGAGCCAGAATAAACACCATGCATGTTGGAACACTGAATGTTGGAAAACAGTGGAAGGTTAGTCTGGATAGGTGAGTGGGGCTAAGCTCCTGCTCCTTCACTTTTGCCGATGTTCTACGAGGGGACACTCAGAGCCCTTTCCGTGGACATGTGCTCAATTGCCTCTGCACAGGGTTCACCAGAGTTTGTCACTAGAAAGCCAGAGGGATGCAGGGTCAGGCTGCTCCCCTCCCCATCTCGACACATGCCTGAAGACATTTCTCACTGGCTCCTCTAAAAGGTTCGCCATCAATGAAAAATATTAATCCTTTATGCTCCTGCAGGGTTTTTTTTGTTCCTTTCTTTTCCTGTTTTTTAAAATTCTCATGGTTTGTAGAATCAAATAGTGTTCTGTATTATATTAGTGGAGAAATTTGAAGAAGGAACCAAAGTTCCAGCTACTTGGGGAATAAATATAAGGTAACCCTTCCTTCTTTCCTCCCCTTCCCCCAAGTTGGGCTGTTAACAAATGGAGGCAGTTCTGACTGGACTGAAAGGGTAAGTAAACTTCCCCTCAGCCCTCCTTTTCTTGAATGATGTTCTTTGAAGTTCCCCTCCTAACACATTGAGTCTGATTGAAGTCTCTATTAAGATCAAGATGTCTTTTTATTTAGGTAGAAAGGGCTGAAGGGTAATGAGGGCAGAGGAGAAAGGAAATCCCTAGCTATTTCCTCTACATGTCTGGGGGGGTTGACCCAGGGTCTTTCTTCAGGATAAGCTCTGAGGTTCCCCTAAGGGACAAAAGTCTTTATCCTAAAAGTGTCACCAGTTGGAAGATAAGATTTCTGTGTCTCAGGCAAAAAGATTGAGAAAATGGGTATCTCCACAGCAAAGGTCAGTTTCTTCTTCTCTCATCTCCAGGAGCAAAGAACCTCCTCCAGTTTTTCAACTGCCCCTCCTCAGCTTGGCTGAAAAGTTCCATACCATCCCCCAGAGTCAGCTGGGGTTCCATTTCCTCTTCTCCTGAGATAGGTTGTCAAAATTCAATCTTTCCATTGCTTCTGGTCTTCCCCTCTTATACAATTCTAACAACCAGTGGGCTGTTAGTTAAATCACTTGATTTTATTGAGAAGAAAACTAGTCCTTAGATTAAGTGATTTTCTCAAGTTTATGTATTTGTTGATGTCAAAGTCAGGACTAGAACCCAGATTTCCTGACTGTCAGTTCATTACACTTTACATTACTTTTCTCTCCATTTTGCATCTTTCCTCTTGTTATTTTTCCCAACATTGAGAAATAAAAGGGATAAAATCCAAACTACTAAAATGATTCAAAAATCTTTCATTCACTAATCATCAAAACTCTGGTACTTGTTAAGTAATAGATTGGATGATCAATGGGATAGATTAGGTAAACAATACACAGAAGTAATTAACCATGGATTGATAAACACAGAGATCCAAAGTACTGGGACAAGAACTCACTGTTCAATAAAAATTTCTGAGGAGCCGCTGGGTAGCTTAGTAGATTGCGAGCCAGACCTAGAGACGGAAGGTCCTGGGCTGAAATATTACCTCAGACACTTTCTAGCTATGTGACCCTGGACAAGTCAGTTAACCCTCATTGCCTAGCCCTTATCACTCTTCTTGGTGGTAAAAAATTGGAAAATGAGGGTGTGTCCATTGACTGGGGAATGGCTGAATAAATTGTGGTATATGTTCGTGATGGAATATTATTATGCTGAAAAGAATAAAGAAATGGAGGAATTCCATGTGAACTGGAACGACCTCCAGGAAGTGATGCAGAGCGAGAGGAGCAGAGCCAGGAGAACGTTGTACACAGAGATGGATACATTATGGCACTATTGAAGATAAGGGACTTTTCTACCAGTAGAAATGCAATGACCCAAGACAATCCAAAGGAACTTGGGAGAAAGACAGCTATCCACATCCAGAGAAAGAATTGTGGAACCAGAAATGCATTAGAAAAATATATGATCAACCTTGCAGTGTGAGAGGGATGTGATTAGGGTTGTGATGTTGAAGAATTGCTCTACTCCAAATATGAATAACATGGAAATAGGCTTTGAACAATGATGCATGTACAACTGCTTGTTGGCTTTGGGAGGGGGGAGGAAAAAGGGAGGGGAATCATAAATCATGTAACCATGGGGAAATATTCTAAATAAAATTTTAAAAAAGAAAAAAAATTTTTCTGGAAAAAACTAAAAAGCAGTCTGATAGAAACTAGGCATAGACCAACCTCTCACACTTCAAAATAAGTATATGATTTAGACATAAAATATGATATAAGATAATTGGGGTAACTTAGGAAAATGCCTATCATATCTATGGATAAGGGAAGAGTTCATATTTAAATAAGAGATAAAAAGGATTGTGGAAGATAAAATGGATAATTTTTATTTCATTAAATTAAGAATTTTTGAAATAAACAAAACCAATGCAATCCAAAAAGGAGAGCAGGAAATGGGGGAAAAAACATTTCAGGAAATTTAACTTACAAAGGTTTCCTTTCTTAAACATATTGGGATCTTAGTCAAATTCATAAAAATATGAGTCATCCCCCAGTTGAAAAATGGTTAAAAGGTATGAACTTTCAGTTTTCTGAATAAAAAAATCAAAATTATAAATTATCATATGGAAAAAATTCTCTAAATCATTAATAATAAGAGGAATGCCAATTAAATCAGCTCTGAGAAGCCCTCTTCCCTCAACAAATCAAATTGACTAAAGTGACAGAAAAGGAAATGAGAACTGCTGGGGTTCATGTGGAAAAATAGTGCACTCTTGGTAAAGCTACAGGTTGTTCCAAATGTTCTGGAGATTAATTTGGAGCTATGTCCAAAGGGCTATCAAATTGTGTTTATCATTTGACTCAGCAATACTGTTACTAAGTTTATATCCCAAAGAGGTCAAAGAAAAGGAAAAAGACCTATTTGAACAAAAACATTTCTAGCATCTCTTTTTATGGTGGTAAAGAACTTGAAACTGACAGTATACCCATCCATTGGAGAGTGACTTAACAAGTTGTTATAGATGATTATGATAGAATATTATGGTGCTAAAAGAAAAGACAAATAGGATGGAGTCAGAAAAAACCTGGGAAGACCTATATGAGCTTATGTAAATGAAATGAGTAGAACTAAAAAGAACTGTTTATACAGTAATTACAATTATTGTTTTTTCATTTTCAGTCATGTCTGACTATTTGTGATATGTAAATGGATTTTCTTGGCAAAGGCATTTTACTATTTCCTTCTCCAGCTCATTTTACAAGAATATGAAGCAAATGAGGCATAATATTTATTGGGAAAATGGGTGGGATTGAAGAACAGGGGATGCTGAAGGTTTTGTGCAGGGAATGGAGGAGTTGAAGGGAGAGAGGGAATACGGCTGCTGGTGAGGTAAAAGGAGAGAGATGCCCCTGCCGAGAGGCTATGTTTGAAAAATGGGGTTCCTGAGAAACGGGCCTGAGGGGATGTCTTCTCTATGGATTGATGTAGAAGATACCCCAGAGCAGGTAAGCATGGACCCTCCTGAGGGACAAGCCTCCACCCAGACCAAGGTCGTGCAGCAGGGGTCCAATAAGGACAATTTATAGTTGAAAATCTGTCCTGAGGTTCAGCTCCCTCTATGTCCCCCAAAATGTTAGTCCTCTGATCTGACTGCAATATTCAAATGAAGATAAAATTTAATAACAAGTTTGGATTGGAGAGGTTTCAGGGAAGAGAGAATAGGGATTTCCTTAGATGAGGTTTGAGTCTCTCTCAGCTTTTGAGCTGAGACCAGGCCTCACAGGTTGGTGGAGAGTTTCTCTTATTCCTGTCTATGCTAATCTATGCTAGCTTTCTTAAGTTCAAAATCTTTAGCAGTAGACAGCGAGAGGAAAAAAAGTTCTGACCTTCAGAGCTGGTTGGGCCTGTCTCTTCAGGCTGATGCCCCTAAAGATCAACCTTACAGTTCAAACCACTCCCCTTAAATCATGTTGTCTATGACACAATCACAGGAATCCAGGGAGAGCACACAGTTGGGAAATGCAGGAAAATAGATCCACTTCTATCCAGAGACAGGGAGCAAGGCCTCCTACCAGTTCCAGGACCAGGAAGGAAGTCCTAGTCACAAGTCCAACTGCCACTCTGAGTTGCCCCTCCCCCCCACCAACTGTCTGTCTTGTCAATTTCTTTTCTCTAACATTCCAACTGCTGTTGGTTCCAACTCAGTGGCAGAAGGTCCAGAATTTGCTTTCATTTTCCTTTCCACAGAGGTTAAGTGACTTGTTTAGGGTCACATAATTAGGAAGTATCTGAGGTCAGATTTTAATTCAAGACCTCCTGTCTCTAGGTAGCCTTGTATCCACTGAGCCATTTACCTGTCCCAAATTATCTGTTTTATTATATTTTTATTTTTATTCTATATTTATTCATTTTAAACTTGCTCATATATGTGAGAATGCTGTGCGCCAACTCTCGCCAGCAGCAGTGTTTTTGACACCTCCACTATAGTAAAATTTCCAAGGCTAGAAGTTGCAGAGAAATAGCTGACTTGTACTGGTTGAGGGAGTTTCCTTATCCAGGACTATCATAACTAGTGAAGTCGCAGGTCTAATCCCTATCTATATCACTAGATTTTAGATTTGGAGCCAGGAAAGCTTTTTAAGGTCACCTAGTGGAATTCTCAAAGCCTGAAGAAGTGAACTGACCTGACCAAGAATACAGAGAAGTGTTAAAGTGATGAAAGTATAAGTAGCAAAGTCACATTAGGATCTCCATCCTCTGATTCCAAATCCATCACTGTTTTCACTATGCTATAGTGCTAATGACAGTTTAATAAGTCTCATATTTATCTCATCTTTAGGATTCTTTTTATCATATCTAACAAAAATTAGGCTATATTTTTCTGAGTGCTTGTTTAAGGATATAAACGCTTACTGTTTGTTTAAAATATTATCAAGAGCAGGGAGCAGACTTAGATATCAAAAGATAGTTGGGCAGGAGGGATGAATCAAGGGTTGGGTTGGACAGACAACTCAGGAACATACTGGTAGGTCGGGCTGTCTTCACAGTGCCTGCCAAAAGGTGCACAGAAAAGCTAATGCCTAACTTCCAGAATAAAGGTCATTCTGGGATCTATTGGAACCTTTGATTCTTCAAATTGAGGCAATCCCAAACAGGTGCAATCTTTATCTGGGGACATGCAAATATGTGGCAGAATGCCAATTTCAAAGGACTGAAGTGGGATCTACACAAAGTCAATACGAAGACCTTTCTAGGAGCAGTAAATAACTGCAAGTGGAGTATTGAATATGAATGATAGAGATGGTTTGAGGGAACCAAATGATGATCCAAACTGTGGAGCTCTGACAAAGTTGATGCTAGTACCATGGACCAACCTTTTGGGCACAACACTAAAATTATTCCTTCTGTATGCTGTTTCTCCATCACCTCTACTTTGGCTATGTAAGTAATTTGTCACAACTGGCATCTTCATAAATGAATTTGATGACTCTATGCTAGAACTGCTTGACAGGCAAGTCTGTTTCCTATGAGGAACAGCCCCCTGGGGTCAGTAGCATTGCAGGGTCCCTGAGAGTGTTGTCAACGTGGAATCTGGACACCTCAATTTTACCCCTTCCCTTTGAGAAACCCCAATAGCGGGTACACCTGGTTGGGGTTGAATTATAGACCTTACACTGTTTGGGGACCCTAGTGTGGGTGGAATCTGTGGACATGGTCAAAATGTTGAGTGCCTTTATTTGTTTTAGAAGCTTCTCCCTTTGTATTCAAGATCCCTCTCAGGAAATCCAGCTCTTAGTTTGACCCTTTCCTTTGTAGTACCCTTGAGGTCAGCTTCTTTGTGGCCTGCTTGTCGTTTGTCTATGCAGGCTTGCAGTACCAAGTTCTCCAGAGGGTATAAAAGACCCCCAAGTTCTGTCCCTCTTTGGAGTTGTCAGTCTAGCGCAGTTGACTTTCCTGGGGGTCAGTGACCAGAGCAACCGGATTGTCAAGCCTCAGGACTCTGCACGGGTGTGTAGCGCTCAGCTCTGTGTGGAGGCCTAATTTAGCACTGAACCCCTTTCCTTAATTGAAGAGCGGCTTCTCTGACTATTTAATAGTTCTGTGGGTTTTCCCAGTTGACCGTGTTGATGCACAGCTAACAACATCAAGACCTTCTTCTTAAACAGTATGAGGGGGGGGAAGGGAAGATTTGTACTACTCTGAAGTAGCCTCAAATAGACAAATTATGAGCTGACTGCTCATTTAAATGCTGAGCTTTGAAGTCTCCAACTGCTTAGAAAGGATTCCCTCTCGGGACAGTTCCAAAGCCCAGAGATGAAGACTACCTACACTGATTGCGGAGAGTGAGGATTAGGCGTAAATGCTGTGTTTTCAGAACCTCTGGCGATTTTCTTGTGTGCTGCAAACATGCTTATTTTTGGAGGATTTGGGGTCAATAGCACTGTAACTCCACTCTTTCCCTCGAATCCAGAGCCTTCAAAAGTGGCTAAGCCCTCTTAAGATGCGTTATCAACTTGTTGAAGACAAATCTTGGGCATTTTTGCTGATGTTGCTATTTTAGGGAGACGGCAGAATCATTCTTAAAATCCTCCTCTGTTCATCATCTACCAAGAAGGCTTTGCAGCTACCTTCGTGTACTTGATGGGGAAGTGAAGAATGGGTGCGTGTCAGTACGGTTGATCCTGGCTAGCACCGACACATCTGAAGCCTGAATTTATTTTAAAAGGGAGAGGGAGTGCTCGCTTCAGCAGCACACACACTAAAAGGAAGAGGAAGAGGGAAAGGATGAAATGATGGGAAGAGAACTGGCACATGGAAGTGACTCATGCGAAAGTAGCACTGAGGAACACATCAAAACCATTTCATGGCATCAGGGGGCATAGGTTGCCCTCACCTAGCATAAATGAAGCCTGGAGCCCTTGGATGACCTCTGAGAGCTCTCAACCTTTGGTCATTTGTTCTGCAAATTCCTTTTTAATTCCAAATCCCGATGATCTCTTGACTCCACGGAGCGCTCTTCAGACTATCCCAAATGGGGCTGGCAAGGGGAGCAGAAAAGGAGGCAAAGGAGGCAATTTGAGAGCTTCCTCCACAAAGAACTTTACATAAGGAAGAGCTGTTAATAAGTAATGAAACAAAGAAAGCTGGTCTAGAGATTAAATAGTCCTGGGTCTGGGAACAAAGTTCACCCTGCAAATGCAGCTGCCACTCTCCTAACCTGATTCAAGCCTTAGAACTTCTGGTCCAAAGGGTGTCTCTTGTGCCTTCCTGTTACGAAGCGGTCTCCGGGCAAGGTCCAGCTAAAGTTCAAAGTTCAGCGTCTGAAGGATCTGCTGACTGCACGCTTTGTTTAGGTCTGGCCAGTTTTAGCTAAGCCATTAACCGCAGTAAGACGGCTGGGAATGACGGTTTCTTGGGTTTGACACTTGTCCGTTTGTGCATAGGACGAATGCCATAAAAGAGGGACTTTTTAAGTCAGGAGGAGAGGTGCTGCCGGGTCTCGAGAGAGTCACCCGAAGATAACATAAAGGCACTTCCAGGAGCGCTTTGAAACCAGGAAGTCTGCTTCAAGAATAAAGGCACAACAGACGCTTGTTTGTGAGAAATATGGAGACTTTCCAAAAGGTCAAAGAATGAACTCCGCATAGCAAATAAAGGAACTAGCTGAAAATATGCAAGTTAGCTGGTTTGGAAGCCTTCTATGGAGCCTCAGATCAGCTTTTCTAACAACCCCATGCGTTTGGACAGCTTTGCCCTTCTTGAATGGCTTGTGTGTGTGCCCAGCAGTGTTAGGAGATGGTCAAAATAAGATTTGTGGTCTTTAGAGTTCATGACGTTGAATTGAACCGCTTTGGACAGGGTCAGCTGCCAACTTGGTAAATAGCAGAGCTAGAACTAGAACCCAGATTTTCGGGTTCCTGATCAGTTTAGCATTGCACCCGGTCCACAAGCCTGTCTCTCTATGGCTCTACGCAGTTTGGTACCTAGATTTATTTCCACCCCCTTTCCCACATTTGAGCAGTTAGTAGAAGTGCTATGAGAACAGTTTGAGAACTACAATTGTAAAGAACCCTTTAGAACACAGAATGCCGGAATCTGTGTTGGTCTGGGCCAGAGGCTTGTGATCCACCCCTGTGCGAGCTCGTGGTAAGAAAGGCTAGAGCCTGGCGTTTGCCTCTTATTCTGGGATGCTGCTAGTGGCCACTCCTTTAAGTGCGAGCACAAACTCATGTTTTTCCTCAGAGAGACCCACAGCTAAAAAGCGCTAACAAAATGTAATCTCTTACATAAACCTGAGGATTGTAGAGGTGGGCGAGAACCTCGAGAGCCTCGGGAGAATGAGGAATGGGCTCCCTCTGGGTCATTGGCAAGTTCAAACGTGGTTTCATAACAACAATAGCTAATATTTATTGGATATTTTAAGGTTTGTAAAACATTTTAAAGTATCTTATTGGATGCAACAAGCCCAGGAAGGAAAGAGACATTGTTATATTACATGGCCACGTACAGAAGAAGAACTGAGTAAGAAGAATCGATTGTCTCCAATAGAATTGGACGAGGTCTTCCTGCCTCGGAGTCCAGCACTCCACTCACCCCACTTTTAAACTTCCTATTCAGAAGAAGTCCAAATGGAGCTCCTTCATTTAATGGCTGATTCTGGTGTTGCCAAGGAGATGAGGATGCTGAAAACTAATGGCCGCCTCCCAGGCAGAACCGTTTTCAGAGTGTTTTCTATTTTCTTCTCTACCAATTCTTCTCCTACCCCAGAGCACCACACACACTGCTGGAGCATTTGGCAAAGTAAATCTGTTTCAGAGTGCTTCTCCCCCAACCTTCCTTCCTGCTTCCCCACCTCTTATTGCAGAGCTCTGATGCCCACCTCCTTATCTCCAGACCTCCAGCAAGAAATGCAGAATCCTTGTATTGTCAGAGGCAACAGAGAACAGAGAACAGAACCAGCTGCTGGCAGGGGTTAGTTTCTTGGCTGAGTCTCACTAGTGGCTGAGGTTTCAAGGTTGTTCCTAGCCTAGTTTCACCATGTCAATTATAGTATGTCTTATAATCAAAATAGCAGGTCTGGTACTGCTTAGGACTTCTCCCTACTCACCTCAGTCCTCTGGGATCTGTCCCAGTTTGTCCTTTACTACATCTGACTTGGAAAACAATCATGAACTCCAAAGCACGGACCAAGAAGTGATTAGCCACCAGAAGCATGGAAAAAATGACTGACAGGAGGGCCTGGATCTCTTTTTAAGGGGAAAGGGAGAGGAAACTTGGACACAGTGAGAAATGTAGCCGGCATGCATTTCTTACTTTTCCAATTGCCCCGCTTATCTGTTTTCTACTCAATTATATTTCTTTCCTATGTATTGATCATAATTTGTTCAACAAGAAAGCTGACTCAAAGAAAGGGAATGCACTGTACTAAAAAGACATTGGATTTAGAGACAAAGAACTCGGCCCAGTGACTTCCTGCCTAAATTTAGGCTAGACGCTTGAAATCTTAGTCTTCTTGTCTATTAAAATAAAGGAACCAAACTAGATATTTTCTAAGGTGTTTTCAAGTATTTTGTCTTATGAATTCAAAAATACTTTCACCCCACAAAAAACTGAATTTTGAATATGGACTGAAGGAAACCTCAAACTTGTTTCTACAAAAATCTAAGTTTTAAAAAAATTTATTAAAAATTAGAATCGGACAAGAGGAAGATGATACATTCTTAAGACAACAAAAAAGAATGAAACTAAATAAAAATTTTAAAATGGAAGAAAATAAAAGATCTTATTACAAAAAAAAAAACTGATCTGGAAAAAAGTTTGAGAAGAAATGACATAAGAATTCTTAAACTACCCAAAAGTTAGGATAAAAAAAGAGTTTAAACACTATCATTCAAGAAATTATTGAAGAATATTGCCCTGACATTTCAGAACTAGAAGATAAAGTAGAACTTGAAAGAATTAATTGATCACCAGTTGTAAGAGATCCCCAAAGGAGCATTCACAGTAACATTATGAGTTTTGAAACTCCATGGTTAAGGAGAAAATACTACATGCAACCAAAAAGAAACAGCTTAAATACTATAGAAATAAAATAAGAATAACACAAGATTTAGCAGCTTACATTAAAACAACATTGCATGGAATATACCATTTGAAGAGCAAAAAGAGCCCAGTTTACAACTAAGAATAACTGACCTAGCAAAGCTGAGTATCATCACACAAGAAAAGAAATGATCATTTAAATAAATAAAAGACTTTCAAATATTCTTGAAGAAAAGACCAGAATGGAATAGAAGATTTGATATGCAAGAATGAGAAGAAACATAAGAAGATAACATGAAAGCCAATTGTAAAGGACTTAATGAGGTCAAAATACTTACTTCTTATCAGGGAAAATAGCATGTTGAAAGCTTGAGAATGATATGATTAATTGGGTAGTTTGAAGAAGCATTTATAGATAGAAGCTTTAAAGTTGAATTGAATAGAATAGAATAAATAAATTATTTTATTGGACTAGAAAACTAATGAAATTCATTTGGTCAAGAATACCAAAGGAAATAATGAAAAAATGTAAAGAAATTAGTTCTAGCAGTATCAGATTTTGAACTATATTATAAAACAGTAATTATCAAAACTATCTAGTACTGTCTAAGAAATAGAAAAGTAGATCAGTGGAACTGAAAAGATATACAATAAGCAATATACATAAACAATTATGAAAGATATTAGTAACCATGTGTTTGAAGAGTAAAGATCCAAGTTTTTGGAAAGATAATTCACTATTTGGTAAAAATTATTGGGAAAATTGAAGATCAATTTGGCAAAAATTAGATATAGATCAATGTTTTAGACCATTTACCAAGATAAGATCAAAATGGATTCATAAGCTAGATATGAAGGCATATATTATAGAAGAAAGAACATATTAGCTACCTGATTTATGGACAGGAAAAGAACTTATGAATAAACAGTAGATGGAAAGCACTGTAAAATATAAAAGTATTATTTTAAATATATTAAGTTGAAAAGTTTTTATACAAATAAATCAAATGTCACCAATCTTGGAAGGATAGAAATAAGCTGAGAAAAAATGTTTATAGATAGCTTCTCAGATAGAGGTCTCATATCTAAATAGAGAATGTTGTAAAACACATAAAAGTATGAACCATTCCCCAATTGGTAAATAGTCACAAAATATAAGCAGGCAGTTTTTCACAAAAGAAATCAAAGCTACATAATAACTATATGAAAAAAATTCAGAATCTTTATTGATTAGAGAAATGCAAATAAAAACAACTCTGATACATTTGACACCTATTCAGTTGGCTAAGATAATAACAGGACAAAATGACAGATGTTGGGGAGGATGTGGAAAAATAGAGACTCTAACACATTGCTGGTAGGATTCTGAATTGATCTAACCATTTTGTAATTAACTCCATAATTATGCTCCGAGAGTTATAAAATTGTGAAAACCTTTTGACCCAGTAAGACCACTATTAGTTTTCTTTCATAAATTGGTCACGGAAAAAGAAAAGAACTAGATGTTCTAAAATATTGATAGCAGCTCTTTTTATTGGCCAAGAACCAAGGAATGTTCATAAATTAGGAAGCGAATTAACAAGTTGTGGTACATGACTGTAATGGAATATTATTATGCCGTGAGCATTGACAACATGATCACAAAAAACTGAAAAGCATTTTATTAAATGAGGCAAAGTGAGGTGAGCAGAACTAGGACAATATACACTGCAAAAGCAACAACGCATGGTAGATAATCAGTCGCGAATTAGTTACCTGTTATCTACAGGGCAAGGAGCCAGGACAACTCCAAGGAACTTGGGACAAACATGTATATCCACCTCCCCCGAAGGAGCAGCTGGAGCCCAAATGCAGATTTAAATAGAATATTCTCCCTCTCATTTCCTCCACAAATTTTCTCTGTTGTAAACAGCGTGTCTTTTTACCACATGATAAAAAATGAAATCTGTATCATATGATAATACATGCACAATCTGTTTTCGTGTGGGCAGAGGGGGAGAAATCCTGCCCTGCAAAATGTTAGAAAGTGAATATTAGCAATTATATTGGCATAGAATCTGGAAAAAGTAAAGTTGAATTAAAAACCAAGATCAACCTAGAAATGCTCAGCCCAATGTATCTAATGTCATGACATCAGAAAAAACTATTACAGAATAAAACATCCTAATTTAAGAAGGATAAAGACGCTCCAATCTTACCTTTGCTTAGACCGCAATATTCATTCTCTGTGTTCCACAGCAGAATAGAGCCTCCTCCAACTTGCATATTTCAGAACTCTAACTGCTATCTTAATAGAAAAGAGCATGGTCAGACCCACTGGAACCATCTGGGGTACTTTCTATGGCTCCGAATGTAGAGAAAAGATGCGGAATTAAGCAAAGGTTGAGGAAAAGGTCTTCGGTCTTTATTTCAGGCATAAGGAGCTTGACTTTCTTTTTGGCTTCTCTCCTAAAGAGAGTTATATTGCAGCCATGCAGCCAGAATCCCCATGCCTAGGAAAATGTACTGTAAAAATGGTTTTTGAAGTTTTTATTGATATATTTTACTTTTATATTGCCTCTGTTTCTCTCCATTTGCTCTTCTCTGACTCCGAGAGAATCACTTCATTGAACCAAAATCATTTTCAAAAGAAAAACTGTATAGAAATATCACAATGGATCATCTGTAGAGAAAGTTTAAATATATCTAGTGTTTCACAGTGTCCCGTGTCAGTAAACGGTGAGTGCAGGGACGTCTTCTGCTATCGTTTCTTCAGGGCCGTCTTCGTATTTCTGCCCCTTTCACGTTTATCTGTTTTGTAGCTAGCAAGTGTTCTTTCCATTTGCACTGTACTCATTTTAGTGGCTCTGATTCCTTTCATCATCATTCTATGCTTCTCTCTATTCTTTACATTGATTGTTTCATTACTACCTTAGAGCACGAGTGTTTTCCATTCCCTTTATGTACTACAAGACGTTGCCCAGGCAGGGAGCAAGTTGCAGGCTTTTGCCATGACATGGGTTCTCTTTAGTTAGTTTTCCCCAAATTTAGGAAGCCAAATAAAGTAAGCATTTCCATATACAAAGAAAAGGGATTGAGCAGGAGGGAAATGCAAATCTCATACATTTGGCTTACTTTTCTTCATATCTACATAATGAATTCCATCTAGCCTTTCCCTACCCGCCCTGAATCACAGGAGCTATCGTCCGGGACACCGACATGTTCATACAAATTAAGGCTTTCCTGTTCTCACTTTTCAGTTTACTGTCTAGGGGTAACCATCACAATTTATTCTAGTATTCCGTGGCTCTGTATAATGCTCTCTTGGTTCTACTCATTTCACTGTTCGTTATCTCGGGTCGTTCTTTCCAATTAAAAAAATAATTTGTGCTTCACTTCTTATGGTGCAGTAGCATTCTGTGACAATCATATACTACGATTTGTTTGGCCATTCCCCAACGCAGGAGCATCCCCTCAATTTCCACTTCTCTGCCACCACAAAGAAAGCTGCTACAAATTCTTTGGAGCAGGTGGGCTTTTCCCCTTTTTTCCTCTTTCACCCCTTCTCTCCTTGGGAAACAGACCCAGCAATGGTATTGCTGAGTTTAAGGGTGGACAGTTTTGTAATTCTCTGGGTGTAATTCCAAATTGCTCTTCCAGATGGTCAGCTCGGTTCATATTCCCACCACTGGCGTACGTGTCCTTAGTTACCTACATCCCCGCCAACATTGGGATTTTGCATTTTTGTCATTTTAGCCAGCTTGAAGGACATGAGATAATATCTCAGAACTGCTTTGGTTTGCCTTTCTCTAATCAGTAGTGACTGGTAACATTTTTTCACAGATCTATAAGGGCTTTGACTTCTTCATCTGAAAATCATATCTTTGGTCCATTTATTTCTTTATTTTTATAAATGACCTCCTTGGGCTGTAAACGAAGCCTGGGCTGGATCAAAGATGACAGACATTTTAGTAAACTTATTTGCCTAATTCCAAATTACTTTTAAAAATGATTTTGACTGATTCACAATTCCACCCAGAATCTGCCCAGAGTCCCTTCAATATTGATCATTCTCATCCTTTATTATCTGTGGCATTTTGGTGAGAGATGCTATCTCAGAGCTGTTTTGCTATGCATTTCTCTTCTTAGTAGTAATTCCAATATTCTTACATATGATTATTCATCATTTTCAATTCTTCTTTTGAGGACGGTTCATATCTTTGGATTACTTGTATTTTGGGAATGGGTTTTGATATGTGTTTTGCTTTTTTATATATCTTGGCTACTGAACTATTCCCTGAGAAATATTATGCATACATATACATACACAGAAATGTGTATACATATATACATACATAATTTCCTTTCAGTTATTTCCCTTCTTAACTTTTTTGAAGCTATTGTCTCAATATTTTTGTCGATTTATTGAATTTTCTAAACAAGCCATCTTGGGGATATTTTTATTTACTCTTTATCTTAATGCTTTCAATTCCTTTTTCTTACTGATTCTTCCAGAATTTTATCAAATAGAAGGGAGGAGAGAGGCCATCCTGCCTTTACTTTCTAGTGGGTCCCCATTTCACACGATACTTGGTTGTCCTTTTAGATAAATCCTTTTTTAGTATAAAAAGTTCACTCTTTCAAGGGTTTTAAGTATCAATAAGTGGCATATGTTGTCAACAGCTTTTCTGCATCTATTGAAATATTTATGTGCTTTCAGATATTTTAAAAATGTATAAATGAACTATGTTGTTTGAACCATTGTTTCCCCTCTGATATAAATTCAATATGATAAATATTTTCTTATATGAATCAACATAGAGTACTTGACAAGTTTTTGTTTTAAATGCTTGGACTGATAGTCATTAATGATATTGGTCTAAAATATTTTTTTCTTTATCCTATCCCATTTTCAGCATTAGGAATATATTTGTCTTATAGTCTGATAGAGTAACTTTCAAGAATATTTTTTGTAGTATTCATATAAGTTAATGTTTAAAATTTTGATAACCTCTTCCTGTGGCTTCATTAGGACCAGGACAGTTTCCCCCTGTTGATCGTGCCTTGACATTTAGCTAAAAATCCCTTTTTGGTAATCTCTTAGTTAACTTAATTTTTTCAAAGAACCAGATTTTATTTTTTCTTATCAGTAAATACTCTTTTTGTCTATTTCAATCAATAAACACTTATTAAGTGCATGTTGTGAGCAAGGCACTGTGCTAAAAGCTGGAGATACAAGAAGAGGCAAGACAGTACTTACCCTCAAGGAGTTTGCAATCAAATGGAGGAGCAACATGCAAACAAATGTATACAAAACATATGGTATACAAGATCAGTGGGTAATAATTACAGAGGTAAGAAAATAGAAGCAAGGGGTTTGGAAAGGCTTCCAATAAAATAATAAATAAAAGATTGGATTTTAGTTAGGGCTTAAAATAAACTAGGCATTCAATAGGCAGAATTGAGAAAGGAGAGCATTCTAAGTATGGGGACAGCCAGGAAAAAAGCTGGGAGCTAAGATGGAATATAACAGTCAGGAGGTTAGAGTCATTGGATCAAAGAATACATATGGAGGAATAAGGTGTTAGAAGACTGGGAAGGTCGAAGGGAGCTAGGTAATGAATGCCAAGCAGCATTTTATATTTGATCCTGGAGGCAATAGGGAGTCACTGCATTTTTACTGAGCAGGGGAGTTATATGGTTGGTCCTGTACTTTAGGAAAATACTTTGGTGACATTGGAGTGGATCAAAGTGTCAGGCAAACACGCCACCAGTAGGCTATTGCAAAAGTCCAGGCATGAAATGACAATGATATGAAAAAGAAGGATGGAGTATCATAGGAGAGAAGACGACATCTATGAAAGCGATTGTGGAGGTGAATCTACAAGCCTTGGCAACAGTTTGAATACAAGAAGTGAGAGACAGTGAGGAGTTAAGGATTACTCTTAATTTGTGAGTCTGAGGGCCTAGAAGGACGGTGGTGCCCTTTTCAGTAATACAGAAGATAGGAGGAGAGTAGAGGAGGTCTAGAGGGAGAGATAAAGAGTTCAGTTTTAGACATGCTTATTTTAAGATGTCCAGTGGACATCTAATTTGAGATGCTTGAAAGACAGGGGAAATTCAAGATTGGAGGTCTGTAAGTTTGGGCAGAAAGGGGAGGCTTGAGAGTCATCAGATGGTCATTAAGTTCATGGAAACCAATGAGATCAGCACCTGAAGTAGTAGAGAGGGAGGAAAGAAGAGGGCCCAAGGCAGAGAACTCTGAGGGACACCTATGGTTTAGAGGGCATGGTCTGAATGGTCTAGCAAGAGACTGAAGAGGAAAGCTCAGGGAAGTAGTTTAAGAACCAGCAGAGAGTGGTTTACCAGAAACCTAGAGAAAAGCAAATATTACCATGGAGAGAGTTCAACATTGTCAACGGTTGCAGAGATATTGAAGGAAATGAGGGTTCAGAAAAGGCTTTAAGTACTAAGAGAACGTTGCTAACTGTGGTAGGATGATAGGGTTGGGAGATAGATTACACAAGGCTAGGGTTAGAGAGGAGAGAAAATGGAGGCATCTATTATAAATGGCCTTTAGGAGGAGCTTCGCTACAGAGCTCCGAAGAGATATAGGATGACAATTAGCAGAGAAAGAAGTGGTTTTTTTCAGGATGAGGGAGGCATGAGCATGTTTGTAGGCAATAGGAATGAACCTGCATAGAGGGAGAGATGTAAAATAAGTGATAGAGTTGGAGAATAGATGGGATAGAATGTAATTGCTGAAACAGGTAGAGGATTTAGTTAGTTTGTTGAATATGGCCACTTCATCATATGTGAGACAGAAGTGAAGAAGAAGATAGTGTTCTTCCATTATGTGGCAGTGACAGATGAGGAAGAGGGCAAGAGAGAGCTCACAGCATTGGTCTCATTTTTTTCTGTAAAATATGAAGTAAGGTTCCCACTTGAGAAGGTGAGGGAAGCGTGGGAGCATCTATGAAGAGTGGGAGAGTGAGTATTTTTTTCTTTTATAGGTAAAGTATGATTGCCCAGCAGAAGGGAGGGCACAGTTGAGGTTGTGTATCATAAACTTGTAGTGGACCAGATAAGAGCACTTGCATAATTTTCCCCACTTTTCATGTGTGGACTGAACGGTGAGAGTGAATCAGGACTGAGGCTTGGCAGGGTAATCAGCAAAGTGGTAATTGAGCCAGGGATTTAGGAGATGATGGTGTAGAGTCGAATTGTTTCACAAAGAGATGGAGGGGGAGGAGATACTAACTAGTGCAGCGAAGATAGCCCGGTAGGAAATTGGGGAGTTGAGGAGAAGAGGTCATGGTATGGATAAAGTGTAGGGTTTTGAAAGATAAGGCAAAAGGAGAGGTGAAAAGCCAGTAGGTTACGGCTGGATGAGGACATTGGGGAATTCTTGAATGTAAAAGTGGTCCATTTGTAGGTGAAGGCAAGCTCACGGATATGGCCATCTTCTTGTATAACTGAAATGAGCGGGAGGCATAGTTCATTTCAGGAACTGAGTGCTTAGCAAGTTTAAGATACAGTAAATATGTGTGATGAAATTCCTTGCATGAAGGCAGGAGTTGGAGTGGAGAAGAAAATTGTGAGCTATGGACTGAACTCATTGAGAAGGAAGGAGAGTAACCTGTGGGATGGTGGGCAACAGCAACTAGGATTTTTAGCAGGCAGTAGTTATGAATGGCATGAACTTCAAAGGAAGGGAAGTCAATGAGTGATGCAGGATAGGGAGAACCAGGAAGTGGACGGCTATGTCATCTGGAGGGAGCCAGGTTTCAGTTATAATTAGTAGAAGGCAGACATGGGAGAGAAAAATATTGAGGATGGAGGAAAATTTGATGCCTATGAAACAGGTATTCCAGAAAATGTAGTAGAAAGCCTGGGTGGTATCTGCTGGAAACTCTGGGGTGAGAGGCTGAGCAGGATGGGAATAGGGTTTCAGGTGATGGGAATGGGGAGGACGGGTTTGCGATACGATCTTTCGGTGTGTGGAATCTCCAGAAAATGAAAGGGGTGACAAGGTGGGAATGTTCACTATCCAATGAAAGGCACCACGTTTCTTCCCCAGGATGGGGATCAGGCCAGAAGTAAGTGAAGCATGAGATGAGAGGGATGTGCTAGCATGATCACATAGTCAGATGGGAGGCACTTCCCCACTCTACTTCACTCTACAGGGCGAAGATTAGTTAGGAAAAGAGTGTGGTAGGAGGTGGAGTTAGCACTCCAGTCCTGTCCCCACTAGTTTTTCTCTTCCTCTTCCCCCAAAGCACAGGCACGGAAGATGGAAGATCTGAAGTCAAAGGGTGGAAAAAGGGGATATGGCATTATCATAATAAGTGTTTATAGTTGAATTAGTTCAAAGTCCAAGATAACAAATCTTCCCTCATTCCACTTTCAAAAGAACATACTTTTGGAATCAAATAAGCATTGTTACAATTGTTTTCATAAACTTGCAAAACAGAAAACTTTATTTAAACTTCAATTAGTTGATCCCCAAAGTCTTTGGGTAAAGCTCCTTCCCACCATAGTTTTGAAATACCAAAGGGCTTTTCAGGCAAAGTCTTTGAAGCTAATTTGCTTATGGTTTGTCTAAGGATGATTTTGACCATATGAATACCTGCAAGTAGTGACAACATTTCTCCTTTTAAATCAGGATTTTCGCACTGAACAATCCTGTAATTAAAAAAAAAAAAACCATACACTGTGATATAAGCAATCCTTTTAATTTCACGGAGTGCTTAGCATATTTTTGGATTTGCTCATTAAAAAGTATGGCATTTTCTCCAAAAAATTGTTTTCCCTTTCCAATAAATTTTGCATTTGTTCTTTTAAGATGCTCTCGATGTATTGGGTTTCATCCTGTTGATAGCTAAGGCATTCCGACAATTCACACAGTCTTCATTCTGCTCCCCCTGTGAATCCCATTGAGAAATACAATGGATGATAGTTGAATGATTTGAGCTTTTTTACTCTCTGTGCCTGTTGTTTGTATCCAGTGATGCTAGTGTGTGTCCAAAGGAGAGACTGGATGAGAAAGAATGTGCAGGATCTGGTAATATGTGATGGGCTCTGTGGGCTTAGGGCTGGGGAGGAGGTAAGGAGGATGTGAAGGGTATGAGGCTCGGAGCCTTGAAGAACTGTGGTTCTGTGGTTCTGACGAAAGAGGGAAGTTGGGAAGGATGAGGGCTTTTCTGAATGGGGAGGGATGACAATACGCCTGATTGGTACTTCTTGAGTCTGAGATGTATGGGGAACCTTTAGTCCTCCTGCACCACTCCTTCGGCAAGAGCATCTCGCTTCATCCTTTTAAAGGAGTAGCTGACCAAGTCATTTATTCAGTCCACACATACCACTTAGTCCTGAGGCCCTTGTCGAAGGAGAACCGCCAATGAGCGAATCAATCCGAAGTAAACGCGTCCCAGACATCGTTAGTGAGAGGAGCCAATCGCAACCAGTTGATATTCCCTATAATCAGTGAGAGAAGCCCGCTCCATTGGAACTTTGGAATTATACTACTAAAAGAATCTTTAATCTTCATGGGTTCCCTATAGCTTTGAAAGGTGGCCGCCTGAACTCTGGGATCTGAACTGCTAGGGGGTGCTGAGAGCTCAGAGGCACTAGAAGTCTCTGTTTTCCTCGTTATTGAGGCAACAGAGACACTTTGCAATAAGCTCCTTTCCTATTCCACACTTCAAAGCCCCTTGATAGTATTCCCCATTTTTGGATGGTCTCTGATGAGAGCCCACATTTCTCCTTGCCAAGGGCAGACCTTCGGAGCCTTGTGCCCCCGATGCTATTCCCTGCTATTTTCTCTAGCACGGTTATTTCTGCCAGAACCCCAATAAATTCTTAACTGCCAAATGAAAGTCCTTTCTCAGTCTCTTGCTTCATTTCCTCTGCAGTGTCTGACATTATTGATTACTCTCTCCCTACGATTTTTCTAATAGGGTTGACACTCCTCCTTCTCCTCTGCAGAATTCACTAGCATTTGGGGCCTACATTTACTCCAGGACTTTGTTCTTCCAAGTTCTTTCCTCTTCTCTCTCCACTCTGTATACCCTCTAAGTGATTTCACCAGCTTCCATTAGTTGAGCTACTTTTTCCTATAAGAAGAATTCCTGGGTTTATTTATTGACTTCTAGGCTCCATTTGGAGTTCCCATCCCAGATCACCAATTTCCCTTTTTTTAAAAATCCTCACCTTCTGTCCTAGAAATGACACTAGTATCGATTCCAAGGCAGAAAAGTGGTAAGGGCTAGGCCACTGGGGCCTAGGGCCACACAGCTAGGAACTGTCTGAGACCAGATTTAAGCCCAAACCTTCCCTTCTCTAGGCCTGGCACTCTATCCACTGAGCCAACTAGCTGCACCCCCCCCCCCCCATCACTAACTTCTTATTTTATCTTTGGAACTGGAGGTCCTGTTGGCATCTCTAACTCAACATGTTCCAAACTGGATTTATTCTTTTTCTCCCCCCAAATTCCTCTATTTTGGTGGTCAATACCATTGTTCAAGACAGTAAGGTTCCAAACCTCAAGGCCATCTTAGATTCTTCCCTCACCAATCATATTCAATCATTTGCCAAATCTTACTGATTCTCTTGTACGTATCTCTCACACCTCCCAGTCTTTCCCTAACACAGACACATTAATTAGCATGCTGATTCAGAACCACATCACTCTTCAAATGGAATATTTCAGTGCTCTTTTGATTCATTTCTATACCTTTTGTATTTCTCTTCTCTAATCCATTCTCCACATAGTTTGGAATATTACTAAAACAAATTCTGACCACGTTACTCCCATGTTCAATGAAATGCAGGAGCTTCCTATCTAGGGACTTCTTTTTTTTCTTTCCATGGGGACATCCCTTTATTTTCCAATTTTAAAAGGTAGGAATGCAAAGATTACACATTGTGAACAGTAAGAGATCTCAAGGATCATTTAGTAGAGGTCTCTCATTTGAGAGAGAAGAAAGATGAAAAATAGAGAACAAATATCTCAGCATTTCTATGAAATGGATATGTCATTGGTGCATCATTTATAGTTCCATAAAATCTAGAATACCTTCTCATTTCGCAGATGGAGAAAAAATTCCAGAAAAGCCAAAGGTCACACTATATCTATATTTCTTTTTCTTTTTGGCAATCAAGACTGGAAGCCATATTTCTTTTCTTCCAACATAATGTTTCTCTTTGCTTCTGTTCCCTTCCCTTCTCTTTCTTCCCCTTCCTTTTTCTACTCCTTTTCTTTCATCTCTCAGTATTAAACTTCCTACAAGCCAATTAGATCATTAATCATTTTATGACCACAGTGCTTATCAATAATTTTAGCTAATATTCTTTCCAATATAAAAGAAACATTCCCCTAGATATGGACAACTCCTCAATTTCCTATTTTTACCCTATCTTTTTCCCTTGTCTCTGATCTCTTTGGGATATAGACCCAATGAAGAAAAACATAGTTTTGTAGCCCTTTGAGTGTGGTTCCACATTGCCCTTCAGAATGCTTGTATCAACAAGCCAGAGGCAGAGTCAAGATAGCAGCATAGAGGCAGCAAAAGTTCAAACCCATGAAAACCCTTCCTCACCAATTAAAAACAAAATGCTCCCAAGGGACTGAAAACCAAATCTAACAAATGCAAAAATGGAGATTTGAACCGCAGGCTTCAATCCCCAGAAGTCCTTGCTAGTGCCCAGATTGCCCTATAATCTCACCCTAAGTCCTCACCTGAGTGCGAGAACACAATTTATATTTAAACTGACTCTGCGTAGTTCAGGCTCTCTCTCTCGGCTTCTGCTTCTAGGGACAGGTGGCTCTCTACCTAACCGGCAAAATGTAGGTTGCATGTGCTTTTGTATTTTGTATTTTGTATTTTCTTTAGTTCTTAATCTTTAATAAACCTCTAAAAATATAGTACTTTTAGCAGAAAAACTAATTTTAATCTTAACACAACAGGACAGAGCTAAGGAAGCCTCTTGCTGGACTCAACTTAAAAGGTATACCCCCCAAAAGCCTGAATTTGAGAACCACTCAGGATTAAGGGGAAGGAAGAAGGAAGGTCAGGACCCTCCCCCACCTATAGTACTGAGCCTCTAGCAGTGGCTAGAATTTCTGGGTAGGCAAGGGCGGTAGTCTAGAGGGAGTACCTTGCAGGCAAAGCTGTCCCAGCTTCAGCGCTTTGAACACAGGTGGTGGGGAGGCAGCTGGAGGAGAACTTGAGAGAAGGCAGCCCAATTACAACTGAGACACTCCATATTGTCCCCCCCCCTTCCCAAAGTTTTGGCCTCAGGGCACATCCAGGTCTACAAGTTCAACTCTACTGGACTTAATCTTATCAAGACTTCAGAGGGCAGGGAATCTTAAGCTCCAATACCCCTCCCCCACAGACTGCTCTGAGGGCCTTGCTAAGCTCCAAGAGTGAAGGTTGACAGAAAAGCCCAAACCCACATATCCAGCACATAATGAGAGGAGCAAGACTACAGGCAACTACAGGGGGGAAAGATGGGACAAATATGAGCAAACAACAGAAAAAGAAAAAAAGATATTACAATCAACAGCTTCTATCCAGGCAATGAACAAAGAGCAAATGTAACAGAAGAGGATCAAGGAACACCAAGCAAAACCACAGAAACTCCAGCGAATGGGATGTGGGCTTTGGAAGAACTCAAAATAAAATTCAAAACACAATTAAGAGAGGCTGAAGACAACTGGAAAAAGAACTTCAAAAGCAAGATAAGTCATCGGGAAACAGAGGTACTTGAACTAAAATGAGAAAATAGTGTCTTGAAAGCCAAAATTAATCAGCTTGGAAAAGAGGCAAAGGAGGTGAAAGATGAAGCAAAGAAAATGAAAGATGACCTTCAAAGAAAATCAGACCAGAAGAAGTATGACCAAAAAGACAGGTATGAAATTCAGTCTTTAAAAACCAGAATACAATAATTAGAAGCAAGCAACTTCACAAGGCAGCAGGAAACTATAAAACAAAATCAAAAGAATGAAAAAATTGAGGAAAATATGAAACACCTCATTCACAAAACAGAAGATTTAGAAAATTGGTCCAGGAGAGACAACTTAAGAATCATTGGTCTACCACAAGACCATGTCAAAAGAAAAAGCCTGGACATTATCCTACAGAAAATTATCCAAGAAAACTGCCCTGACATTCTAGAGCAAGAGGGAAAAGTGGAGATTGGAAGAATCCACAGATCACTTCCTGTACTTAATCCCCAACTGACAATACCCAGGAATGTTATAGCCAAATTCAAGAACTATCAGACCAAGGGAAAAATATTACAAGGTGCTAAGAAGTCATTCAGATACCATGGAACTACAGTGAGGATAACACATGGAATATGATATTCCAGGAAAGCAAGGGAACTAGAACCAAGAAACAACTACCCAGCAAAACTGACTACATTCTTGCAGGGGAAAGTATGGTCATTTCATAAAATAGAAGACTTCCAAGCATTCATAAAGAAAAGACCAGACCTGAACAGAAAATTGATGTCCAAACCCAGAACTCAAGGGAATCATCAAAAGGTAATTAAGAAAAGGGGGGAAAAACAACAAAAAAAAGCAACAACAAAAAAACTTTTTTAAAGGGACCCAATAAATTAAAATGATATGTATCCCTACAAGAAAAGAGGATATTGGTATCTCTTAAAAATTGTTATTATCACCTGGGTAGCTAGAAGAATTATATTTAGAGGGAACAGTGACAAACTGTATTGAATGAAATGCCAAGATATAAATATGTATATAAATATAAGTATGCATAAATAAATATATATATATACATATATACAACTAGAGAGTTTTAAAGAGGTTAATACTAAGAGAAATGGGAAAATAAATGAAATGGTGTAAATTTATATGTCACAAAGAAGCACATGGTGGGAGGGGTGTGTGACAGAGGCTGGCAGTAAGGAAAAAGTGACAGGCTGGAGAATGTGTGAAATTGATCACCTCAATGGGGGAGGGGCCCCAAGAGTTTGGAATCTGGAGGAGGGGAAGACTCCAGCTAGTAGAAGAGTTGGTCTCTCTCAGTCTTGAGAAGCCAAAGACAGTAGGTGGGAAAAAGACTTTCTTATCCCACTTTTTCCTGCTGGTTACTGGAAATCTTTCCCCCCAGCCTTTCCCAATTAAAGGAACTTCCTGAAAAGAAACCTGAGCAGACTTTACCTCAGCTCCTGTTGCCCAAGGGTGAGGCAACCTGACTTTCTCTCAGGGGGCTTAGGCTGCCAAGGTCCGAGTTTCCCCCAAACTTGAGGAGGAAGGAAAAAGGGTTTTAGATAGTATTACCTGATTGATTTAACATTAAAACTTATCTGTTCCCCAAGCTGAGTGTGAATGAACAGATCAAGGGGAGACCCTTTAGTTTTGAGTAGTGGAGGGGGGACAAGAGAGACAAGAAAGAATTGGGGAGAGTATCTTTAACTAAGGAGGGAAGGCAGAAGGGGGAAAATCTTCAAAGCCCCTCTCCTCTCTGAGACAACCCTAAACATCAGCTGTCTCCCCTGTATCCCACTTTTGAGAAGGGGAGTGGGGTCTCCACTCTCCCCCTCAATATATACTGAAAAATTTAACCCCTTGGGGTACAAATTAACCTTCCAGTTTTAATACAGGGGAGAACACAATACACTGGAAGGGTAAAGAGGTTGGAGATAGGAAATACTCAATTCTTACGTACATTGAAATTGACTCAAAGAGGGAAGAACAATAAAATACATTGGGGATTGATTTGCGCCCTATAGGGAAGTAGAAGGTTAACAAATAGACTGGTGGGGAGGGAAGCAATACAAGGAAGGGAGAGGGTGGGGAGGTAGTTTAAAAATATGTAAAGAAAATAAGAGGAGAATAAGAAGGGAGGGAGTAGAAAGGGAAGTAAAATAAGGGTGGGAATTAGGGGGACTGATTAAAAACAAAACACCGATGTAGAAGGAAATAATGAAAGAAGAAAGGGCAGGACTAGGAGTGGAAATCAAAATGTTGGGAAATACAAAGCTGGTAATCAAAACTTTGAATGTGAATGGAATGAACTCACCCATAAAATGAAAGCAAATAGCAGAGTGGATTAGAAACCAAAACCCTACCATATGTTGTCTTCAAGAAACACACATGACGAAGGTAAAAGTAAGAGGATGGAGCCAAATCTATTGGGCATCAACTGAGAAAAAGAAGGCTGGAGTCGCAATCATGATATCTGACAAAACCAAAGTAAAAACAGATCTAGTAAAAAGAGATAGGGAAGGTAATTACATCCTGATAAAAGACAATATAGACAATGAGGAAATATCAGTACTCAACATGTATGTACCAAATGGCATAGCATCCAAATTTCTAAAGGAGAAACTAGGGGAGCTCAAAGATGAAATAGATAGAAAAACTATACTAGTGGGAGACCTGAACCTTCTGCTATCAGAACTAGATAAATCAAACCAAAAAAAAAATAAATAAGAAAGAGATAAGAGAAGTGAATGAAATCTTAGAAAAATTAGAGTTAGTAGATATGTGGAGAAAAATAAATAGGGACAAAAAGGAATACACCTTCTCAGCAGCACATGGTACATTCACAAAGATTGAACATGTAATAGGGAACAAAAACATTGCAAACAAGTGCAAAAGAGCAGAAAAAATAAATGAAAACTTCTCAGATCACAATGCAATGAAAATAATAATTAGTAAGAGTACATGGAGAGGCAAATCAAAAATCAGGTCTAAATACTCATCTATTGCTGCTGGGAATACAAAATCAAGTCAATTATGAAGCCATACCATGGGGGAGGCAGAAATAGTGAGTATTAGCAAAAGGAGTGAAGAAAATAAAACTAATGGCAAAGAGAGTGATGCAAAAACAATGAAAAGAGATATAAGAAATGAAAATGAGGCAAAAGAGGAGAAAGTTAAAAATACACAAAAGTATAAGTGCAAAAACCTGTGAGCTAAATGGAACAGTGATAGAAGGAAATGATATAAATAAAGGGGAAAGGAATGGAGATAAAGTTACAGAAACCAGTGAGCAACAAATGAGTTTAATAGTGGGCAATACTGTAGCTGGAAAAGGTGGCAAAGATACAGAATCAAGGGACAGTGGACTAAAAGAAATCTTATATATGAGCAGAGGTAGAAACTCAGCTGAAAAACACTGTGGGCTGGGAACTGGTTTTCTAAGCAAAAATGCAGAAGCAAATGTGAATGAATCAAAGTTCTTGATGTCTTCTAGTTCCTCCAAAACAGAATCTTTACTTGATAAGGAGGAAAAACTGTCTTTCCCAACAATAGCAGAGGTTGAGGGGCCAGAACAGTCACAGACAACTCAAGAGAACCTTCTGGGGACATAAGCAAGAGGGATGACAAAGAAGAGAGACCTGTCATTGATCAAGTGCAGAAATCTACATTAAACCCTGATGTCAAGGAGTTCAGTCCTTCAAAGTCTCTGTGGTCAGTGAACAAGTCAGCCAAGAACCTAACTTCCCCAAGTCCCCAAACTCATTCAAATCCTTCAATCATAATGCAGACAGCATATGAGTTCCAAACCGAATCTCCAGGGGAAAGTGAAGTAGCCGATGTTAACACACACATAACAGATGAGTAGGATTTAAGCAAAATTGATTTCAAAGCACCAGTGGTGGAAGTTGTCCAAATGCCTAATACAAATAAACCCCAAGTAATGATTAAAGTTGTAGAGGAAATTTATCTGGCCTTACTTGACACAGGAACTTCAAAATCAGTTTTAAAAACATTTCCTGAGGACAGTGGGTTAGTAGGGTCAGTACAAGTGATGGGAGCTACTGGAAGAACACAAAGGGTTCCAAAATTATAATCCAAAATGGTAACCCTTGGTCCCCTAACTATAAACCACATGTTCCTATTAATTCCTGAATGTCCTTCCAATCTCTTGGGATGAGACCTTCTCTGTAAACTTGGGGCAACAATCCAATGTAATCCTTCTGAGAAAATTATGCTTCATCTTCCAGATGACGCATTACAAGCCTATCCATTGTTACTTTTTGATGCAATGGTAGGTGAAGAGGAGGTAAATTCTATTTTTGCAATCCCCAGTGAAATTCTAGAAGGAGTATGGGCTAAACATTGCACAGACATTGGTTTATTAAAATCTGCAACACTAGTGAGAATTAGAACAAAGCAGAGAACACCAAAGATACCACATTGTATTGTATTAAGCAAAGAAGCCATAGAAGGCATAAAAACAATAATCAAGAGCCTATAAGTCAAAAGATAATTGTTCAAACAATCTCTGAGTACAACACACTCATAACGTCTATCAAGAAAAGCCAGACAGTCAAGGCAAAACATCATGGACATTCACACATGACCTAAGAGCAGTAAATGATTTCATAATGAATTCATGCCCAGTCGTGCCAAGCCCTGCAAGCATTGTAGTTGAAATTCCTAGCAAAGCTCGATATTACACAATTATAGATTTATGTTCAGCCTATTTCTTAACTTCTATCCATGAGGATAGCCAAAATAGTTTTGCATTTACTTGGGAAGGGAATAAGTTCACCTGGAATCATTTGCCTCAAGGGTGGTCCAAATCTGCAAGCCTCTTTTGCCAAATTTTGAAACAAGATCTCAAAACAATGGTGTTTAAAGAAAGTACCATAGTGCATTTCATTGATGACATCCTCTTAGTGTAAGGGGGAAAAGAGGGGTTAATTTTTTAAAGGGTTGGACTTCATCATTTAAGAGTTTCACCAGGAATTTAATGAATTCCAATGAGATTTTATTTACAATTTCATTACAAAATGTAGAAAAAATGAAGAAATCAGAGAGAGGATAAGGTAACTCTAAACACCAAGTAATTTACTCCCAACCCTGGCTAAAAACCAGGACCAGGAAAATTGGTCCTCAACTGGCCTTAGCAAAGTCAAGGACCTGGGGAAGTCTCTCCTGGGGCTAGTCTCTTCAGAAAATATCCAGAAAGAGCCAGCTTCTTCACTCACCATGTGTCAGTCCAGTCAGCAGATCCTTCTGCCCCTCTTCACCAGCCTCAACTTAAAAGCATGAAGGATTGAACTCTCACAGGAAGTTCCACTCCAAGACTCCTGTCTCCATGTCTAAAAATGAAGCACTCCATCTCACAGGAAGTTACAGTCCCTTTTAAAGACATTTCTCCTGTCTGTTCCCCTAATTCCACATCTACCAATCATAGTTGAGACTCTGCTCTAGGACTACCCAGAAGGCAGTTAGTTGATTCTGATTCATTACCCACTATTTTACACATGGGTCACAAACCTCCCACTAAATGATTAAATGGGATTTTTACACCTTTAGTGATTGGATCTAACATGGGCAGATCTTCCCACTCAACTTTAAGTATTGTATTTGCATTTTTTGTGATTGAATCTAAAAATAGGCAGGTCTCCATACTTAACTTTTAAATAGGGTGTTTACACTTATGGGGATTAAAATCTAAAAATAGACATGAGTTACAATTTAAATATTTACCATCAGGGAAGAGGCAAGTACCTTCATTGTTACAATTAGAGAGCCAACTCCAATCTTCACAATAGCAAGCCCAAATGCAAAACACTTGTCTCAAAGACAGCACAAGACTCTTATGTGAATTGTTTAAAAGAGGTCATACAGTACCAAAATCAAAGTTGCAATGTTTTTTGCCCAAGGTTGAATACTTAGGTTTTATTTTGGAAAATGGGATGAGGCAGATATCCAAGAAAAGAATCAGTGACACACAAAATCTCAGTGTGCCAAAGAGAGAACAGCAAATGAGAGAGATTTGGGGGGTCATGGGATTCTGTAGACAATGGGTTCCAGGCTATAGTGTAATAAAAAATGTTTAACAGACCTCACAAAGAACGATGTAATGGAATCCTTAAGATTGAATGCAGATATCTACAGGCTTTAGCTAAACTCAGAGTCAATATTACTAGCACCAGCCATAGGTAACCCTGACTACAACAAAGAATTTCATCTCTTTGTCCATGAAGCACAAAGGATAGCTTTAGAACCCAATTTTAGACCGGTGGCATATTATAGTGAGCAATTTAATCCCCTGGCAAAAGACATGGTCCTGTGTCTCAGAGCAGTGGCAGCAGTAGCACTGTTGATCCAAAAGTCAATGGATCTAGTACTAGGATCCAAACTAAGTTTTTATTCTGCTCACCAACTGGAAGCAATCTTAAAAAACATGTAATTTGCAAGTCTTCACTCAGCAAAGAGTGTCATCATACAAAATCATGTTGCTGAGTAATGAAAACATAACACTGAAGAGATAAAATGTGTTAAATCTTGCAACTATTCTCCTAGATTTACCACTCCAGGAAGAACCAATATATAAATGTGTACAAGTGATTTCATTCATAAAAAAGACTAGGATGGATTTAAAAAAGATTCTCCAATGACAAACTCAGACCTAGAAATTTTTTCTGATGGATCCAGCTATATGCATGGGGGGAGTAGAGTAATAAAAGCAGCTGTGGTGACATAATCAGAGACATTGTGGTATGGATCTTTGTCCAGCAATGTCATCACTCAAGGAACCAAGTTGGTAGCACTCATCCAAGCCTGAAAGATAGGGAAAGGCATGAGAGTAAACATTTTCATAGACTCTAAATATGCTTTTGGTGTGATTCATGCAACTGGAGAAATCTGGGGAAAATGGGTATTTCTAACCAGTGAAGGAAAGGAAATGGCATATGCCAAGGTCATTGAAGAACTTCTGGAGGCAATCCAACTATCTAAAGAAGTTGTAGTGATCCACTCTCTTGCTCATAGCTTTGGGACAGACTCTATGTCTAAAGGAAATCAAAGGACTGACAGGACCACAAAATATGCAGACAGGAAAGGTCCAGTGCATGTTCTGAGCCTTTCAATCATTGATGAAGTAGATCTAACAAGTGCTTACAATGATTTGGAAGTCCATACATGGAAAAAGAACATTAGGGCAAAGGAGATAGGAGGAAGAACGTGGTTTCCAGACACAGAGAAACCCATCTTGCCTAAAAAGTGTTTCTGTCATGTATACAACTCAATACATGAGAAAGAATACTTTGCTATCAGTCTGAAGATTTTGGCTAGCTCCTGGAATTTCATCAATTGCTATTAAAGTTTGTGGAAAATGTAATATTTGTATGAAGTACAATCAAGGAGTGTTTCAAAAGAAAGGTCTTGGAGGTTGACCATTAACTTTTACTCCATTTGAAAGCATACAAATGGATTTCATCACCATGCCTAAGGCTAAAGGATTCAGATATTGCCTAGTGATAGTAGATAAACTCATGATATGGCCAGAAGTATTTCCTGCCAGGAAGGACAATGCAGCAATCATAGTAAAAGTACTATTGAAGGAAGTCATACTCAATTTTGGAATACCATTGTGTGTGGATTCAGACCATGGGTCATACTTCTCACAGTCCCATTTTAAAACAAATCTATGAAAATTTAGGTATCAAAGCCAGTTTTCATACACCTTACCATCCACAGAGCTCTGAACAGGTGTAAAGACTGAACAGAGAGGTCAAAATTCTAATTGGGAAGGTCTGTTCAGAGTCTCGTCTAAAATGGACTGAAATTTTACCTCTAGTGCATAAGAGCAAGATATATAAGAACAAGATCAAGATGAGACTTACAGCTTTCTCCATTTGAGATGTTGTATGATCATGCCCCAATGAAAGGCAAAATGTGTCACCTGAGTTTCGTTTCAATGCTGGGAGGTGATTGTCAGCTGGCAACTTACATACATACTGCAAACCAGACTTAGCTCCATGAAATGGGTGTAATTCAACAATCTATTCCTTTAGACTATTCCTTGAACAACATAACACCAGGTGACAAAGTGTATGTAAAAACTTTCATAAAAAATTGACTACTGAAGAAAAATGGGCCAGTCCCTACAAAGTTTTGCTCACAACCCCATCATCAATAAAAGTTCTGGGTAAAGATGCATGGATTCACTGTTCCAATGTGCAAATGCCAAACGCTCACAGAGATAGGAAAGATCAAAGAGAAAATAGAGATGAGGAAGATGAAAATGAGCAAAGAAATCCAAAAGAAACAATAGTTAGGAGACAGAGAGGTTGAAGTTCCTAAAAGTGATCCAGAAGAAGACAAAAGCTGAGATTTATCTGATAAGGGGCCACATTGAGAGGAAGATAAAGAGAAGCTGAGAATGAAAGATAAAGATATGCCAGCCCAGAGGAAAAGCATGAAAGAAAGCTGCAAGAGCAGAAAAGAGACAGGAACGTGAAGCTGATAAGGACAGCAAACGACTATTGACACTGTGGATATTTGTAAATAGGAAGAGGACGGATGAGAAATGGGACATATGTAACCTGTAGCGTGCCATGAACATAAATAAACATGCTTTCATGTGTTAAGGCAAGCAGCACAAACGTTACTGAGAAGAGAGAAGAGACTCGCTTCGGTCAAAATGAGGAGTGGCTTTCTGAAGAACATCTGTAAGTATCTACAACTAACCCTACATAAAGCGGACTCCACAATTCACCAGCTGATGGGTATGTTTTGATGACTTCATGTAAATAAGTGGGAGTCTGCGTTTCGGTGGAAACCATAATAATAACTATGTGAAGTTAGGAGAGCTCCATTAGGTGTTTATTGACTAGAAGGAGCTCTAGTTTCTCCATTTGATTACTGTCAGGGTACACATAGCATTGAAATGTATCTTGTCGACATATTGTACACATACATACCTGTCTAAAGCTCTACACAGTCGTAACATCGACCTCTTGCAATTGTGTGTGTAGTTCTTGTAAGTGTGTGTCATATTTGTAGAAAGACCGTGTACAAAAAGGCTAAAGAAGTTAGTTGGGAAGTGACTGTAGCAAGTTAACTGTAGGGTTAAGGGTTAGTGGAGCTGTTCAAATTGTTTCCGAGTCAAAGTTTGAACTGCACTAGCAGAGACGTGTGAAAGCTGTGGTAAAATTGTGTCGTAGTGGAAGACTCTACAGTCTACGTGCTGTTCCAGTCTATTATTAGTCACACGCAGAAACATGTGTGCATTAGTTTAGTGTTACAGGAAGGATCGGCATTAAGATTAGTTGTGCTTGTGTTCTCATGTCTAAGAAGTTGCCATTTGTAATCATCATGTAAAGCCGACCCCGACCCTAGTTCTTTCCGACGACATCCAAGATTGGCAGATAGTATGCGTAGTGTGTATGTGTGTGTGTGAGTGTGTGTGTGTGAGTGTGTGTGTGTGAGTGAGTGTGTGTGTGAGTGTGTGTGTGTGTGAGTGAGTGTGTGAGTGTGTGTGTGTGAGTGAGTGTGTGTTCTTATTTGGGGGGGGAGTGGACAGGACGGGATTTCAAAGGGAAGTATTAAGATTCGTGACGTTGAACTCTGCAAGTTTGAAATCGTGAAAGGGGACGACCTGCGAACAGGAGGTTGTGGAAAGGAAACAGGAGTGCAAGTAGAGTGGCAGCAAACCCTTTCAGAACCGTGCGAGGAAGGGAATCCTGGGAAACCAATGGTCAGCCAGAGGAGCTGGTTCTTCGCTCTGGAGAGAGACGTCCTCCAGGACCCAGCTCCAACCTTCTGTGAATAAAGAGTGTCAGAAAGGTCTGACAAGATCCTGAAGACCACTGAAGCGCCTGACTCTGCTCTTACACCGCGAAGCCCAGATCTCAAAGGAGCTGACTCAACTGCTTGGTTTGCCTTGGCGGGGCTGGCAGCCTCGTCTGGGGTAGACGCAATCACTCCCGATGCCTGATGTCATTGTCTCCATCTATCCTCTAGTCTAGACTTATTCCTCTGTGGGCTGTAGCCTAGAAACAGATTAGAGTGGGGGGGGGTCACTTAGGCTGAGAGAGTATTCAGTACAGCCTCAGCCTTGGCCAAGTACCGAAGAGACATTAAAGCAAAGTCAGACGGGGGGGGGGGGGGCAGTAAGTCAGTCCTAGTAGTCACAGGGAAACCTTGCAAGCCCTGTTCCTAACCCATCTCCAATGTACAACTTTACAGTAAAGCTCGATACTCTGCAAAGCCATCCGATTGAATACATGCAGGCCTAAGGCAGAGGGCAGCCGTTTCTGCCCTCCATCACTGAGAGAGCATTGGCCTGCCTGGGTCAGGCAAAATTCCTGGTCCCTCTTCTTACACGAGAAAACGTCGCCTTCCACGTTGGGTTATTGTGGACCCACAACAACGTTTTACTTAAGATTCAAGGGTTCTTTGGCCACCAGCCTTGGATGAACAACATGAATTATTCTATAGTGGACCATCCATTTTCTCCAGTGGATCCCCGAGTTTGGGGACATCCATCGCCTTGGTTCCCGCTGCCATAAGATCCAGTACGTTATGTGTCCGCCCTCTCCGGCTTCAGAGTGTAAACTGCCAGGGCTCCGATCTCACCAGTCGTGCTTCCCCAATTACGGGGGATTCAGCCCAGCCTCATTTAGTCACTAAAATCACATCGGTTTCTTGTCATTCCTACTATGAGCTTTTCGTACTTCAAAGGTGGCAAACCAAGCATGCGTGCTCTCTAAGGCTCGGAAGTACTCTTGCCCTCCCCTCCTTCTCAGCCTCCGGGGAGGAGAAAGGGGATTAGGTTCAAAGCTTAGCTCAGGTCCTAGTTACAAGGCCAAAGCCCCACTTCGGCTCGAGTCCCAGGCTTCTAGCTTCTCGGGACTTCCCTGCCAGCTTGGCTCCCGGCAACATTCCCTCTTGGAATTCTGATTCTGAGGTTGCCATGGTTCATTTCCAGGCCTGGCTGCACCTGAAGCTGAGAAGGTCAAGTGGCACCGAGCAAACAGAGGCCTCAGTCTCATCTATCAGAGCTAAAGAGCGAAAGGGGGAGCTGAAGGATGGAGCTCCCCCCTAGGAGGACCACGAGGAGGATGTGGGTCCAGTGAAAAGCAAGAGGGAAGAGAGGATCAAGAAGGAGAAAGCAAGAACAGAGTCCACGCGGGGTCAAAGAGAGTGAGAGTTGAGGAAAGGGGATCGGGTATGGCAGCTACGAGGTCATTAGTCATTGAGAGACGGCACTTTAGTGGAACGATAAGGCGAGAAGCTGGATTGGAAGCATTTAACAAGAAGGAGAAAGGGGGAAAGTTGGAACGCCCCGTAGAGGGCCGTGTTGATGAGTTTGGCTACAAAGTGCAGAAGAAAGAGAGCTGAGAACGGGAAGGACAGAAGAACCCTTTCCCCAGACCTAGCCAAGAGCTCCCCGTAATATGGCTGCTGGGCTTCTTTCTGCCTCCTCGGATCTCGGCAGATGGTGTTTGATGGTGCTTCCAAATCTACCTCTATGACTACGTGATCATGAGATACTTAGCTATAGTCCACAATCATGAGGACCTTCCAGTAATCCGTGAGACTATGAAGGCAGATGCTGCTTCCCTAATCACCTGTCCTGCCCTGATGTGCTGCTAATTTCTGATCTGATGTATTCAACTGCTTTTCAGAAACCCGGAAGCAGATGTCTAGTAGCCATCCTCCATTGTAGAAGTCTCAAAACAGAAGGCAGGGTCTCTCCCCTTCAAGCCCTCCCCCAGGGCTACCTTCCCAGTGACCATAATGAGGCCCCTCTGCACCCAGGCCCTCCGCTCACTGCCCAAGAGTCCGCCTGGACTCTTCACCCCTTTCGCCCCCACTCACTCCAGCCAAGCTGAGAGCTATCGCTTTCCCCTCTTGTATGGACCCGTTTCTCTCCTCTCACCCGGTCACCGCTCTCGTGCAGGTCTTCGGCTTGTTATTGCAACAGCCCGCCCCTAGGTCTGCTTCTTCCAGGTTTCCATATTCGGCCAGCAAAGTAACCTCCCCTCAAACGCGGGCCTGATCACATCACCCTCCAGGGGTTTAATTATATTGATATTCTGGGTTTCTTTTGGCAGACATACTCCTGGGCGTTTTATTCTACTATGGTCATTTTAGATGGAGTATTTCTTACTATCTCTTCTGGGAGAACTTTGCTGGTGACCTAGCAATTCTGATGCTTTATTTGGGTTTATTTTGTAGCCTGCTCTTTTGCTGAAATTAGTGATAGTTTCAACTAATCTTTTAGTTGATTCGCTAGAGTTTTCCATATATACTATCATATCATCTGCAAAAGAGATAGCTTTATTACCTCTTTGCCCATTTTGATTTCTTCAATTTCTTTTTCTTTTCTAAGTGCTATTTCTAACGCATTACTAAATAATATTCATGATAATGGGCATCCTTATTTCACTCCTGATCTTATAGGCAAGGCTTGTAACTTTTCCCCTAGCACAGATAATGTTTTCTGGTTGTTTTAAGTATTTACTTCTTCTTATTCTAATGAAAAATCCATTTATGCCTGTGCTTTAAAGTGTTTTTAATAGAAATGAATGTTGCATTCTGTCAAAAGCCTTTCTAGCATTATGATATAATTTTTTATCTGGATATAATAATATGATTTTTGGTACTTTTTGCTGATGTAATCAATTGTGTTATTAATTTTCTTCCTATTAAACCATCTTTACATAGTTGGTTTAAATCCTATTTAATCATAATCTTTGTGAAATAATCTTATGCTCTTCTGGCTATTATTTTATTTGGGATTTTGATATCTATATTCATTAAGTTGTCCTATAATTTCCTTTCCCTGTTTTTCCTCTTCTGGGTTTAAGTATCAGGACCATATTTGTTTCATAAAAGGAGTTTTGGAGGACTCCTTCTTTACCCATTGTACTAAATAATATATTTAAAATGGTATTAAATCTTTAGGTGTTCAGTAAAATACAGTTGTAAATTCATCTAGTTCTGATACTTTTTTATTAAGAGGTTCATTTATGATCTGATTAATTCTTTTTCTAAAATATATTTATTTAGATATTTCATTCTCTATCCTGTTAGTCTAAGCAATTTATATTTTTGTAACTATTCTTCCATTTTACTTAAATTGTTACATTTGTTTGTATTTAATTGAGCAAAATATTTCCCAATAATTGTTTTGATTTAAATCCTTTATTAGTGGTAAATTCATCCATTTCATTTTTGATGCTGGTGATTTGATTTTTTTCTCTTATTTAAAAATCATATTAAATGACATTTATTTTGTCATTTATAAAGCCAACTCAATTTTATATGTTAATTAATTTTTTACATTAAATTTTATTAATATTCCCTTTAATTGTTAGAATTTACATATTGGTATTTAATTTAGTATTTTTAATTTGTTCTTTTTCTAGTTTTTGAAAATCATGTACCCAATCTTCTTTTTCTCTGATTTAACAAACATTTAGAGATATAAATTTTCTTCGAATTACCATTTTTGCTACATACAATAAGTTTTGATATATTGTCTCATCATATTTTAAATAAAATTATTTATTGTTTCTATGACTTTTCTTTAACTTATTCTTTAAGATTGTTATTTCATCTCTAGTTAATTTTTACTCTTCTCCTGATTGTTTCATATTAAATATGATTTCACTGCATTATCATCTGAAAATGATTCATGTAGTATATTTGCTATTCTCTTTGAGTTATCAGTTTCAATAAGGTTATGAAAGAAGGCTAACAAGTACTAATTCTATTAATTTAGAGCCATAATGAGAATTTGAAGAATGCTAAATCTTTTGTTTATCTGGTGATTTCTATTTTAAAAAGATATTTTATTTTATTATTCCTTATTATTAGTTTATTATGTTATTAATATCATTTTCATCATATGTTTTCTGAAATTATGAGATCAAAATCATCTCCCTCTCTTACTTTCCTCCATCCTCCCAGAGTTGATAAACACTCTGATGTAGGTTATACACTTATTATCATGCAAAGTGTATTTCTATTTTGGTTATTGTTATGAACGAATACTCATAAAAACCCAAACCCCCAAATAAAACCATAAATAAACTACTATGCAAAATAGTGTGCTTGAATCTGCATTTTGACTCCAACAGACCTTGCTCTGGAGGTGGATTACACTCCCCGACATAACTCCTTCAGCTAAGTCTTTCACAGTTGATCATCACACAGTATCACTGTTACTTTGTAAAATGTTCTCCTGGTTCTGCTTATTTTGCTTTGCATCACTTCCTGTGGGTTATTCCAGCTTTTCCTGAAATCATTCTGGTCATTGGTTTTTTTTTGTTTGTTTTTAATAGCATAATTAGTATTCTATCACCATCGTACACCACAATTTGTTCCGTCATTCCCCAATTTGCAGACATACTCTTAATTTCTAATTCTGTGCCACCACAAAAAGAGCCACTACAAATATTTTTGTGCAAATCGGTTCTTTCCCATTTTTAATGATCTCTTTGAGATATAGACCTACTAGTGGTATTATAGAAGAGCATTTTAGCCTTTCGGACATATATCCAAATTGCCCTCCAGAAAGGTTAGGTTAGTTTGCAACTCTACCAACAAAGTGTCACCAATTTTGTCACATTCCCTCCAACATTTATTGTTTTCCTCTATTATCAAATTGGCCGATCTGGTAAGTATGAGGTAGTACCTTAGAGTTGTTTTAATTTGCATTTCCCTAATCAATATCGATTTAGGACTGTTTTTATGTGATTATTGATAGCTTTGATTGATTCATCTGAAAACTGCTTTGAACAAGCAGTTGATCATTTCTCAATTGGGGAATCACTTGTATTCTTGTAAATTGTAAAGATGTAATCTTGGTTACATTGACTTTTGTTTGTATAAAACTTTTAAAATTCATTTTAATTAAAATTATTCACTTTACATCTTTTATTGCTCTGTATTTCTCATTTGGGTATACATTCTCCCCTTCTCTATAGATCTGCAAGTTCTTCTATGTTCCCTTAATTTACTTATGGTATCACCCTTTATGTCTAAATCATATACCCATTTTGACCATATCTTGATATAGGATATAAGATATTGGTCTATACCTCATTTCTGTCATACTGTTTTCCAATTATCCCAGCAGTTTTTGTCAAATAGTGAGTTCTCACCCTAAAAGCTGGGATTAAGATAGTAGATTAATAAGGTCACTTACTGTTATGAATTGTGTATCTAATCTATTCCAGTGATCCATCATTCTATTTCTTAGCCAGCAAAACCTTAGACTGCTTCGATGATTGCTTTTTTATAGAACAGTTTGAGATCTGGTACTGCTAGGCCATCTTCCTTCACATGTTTTTTTTTTTCATTCATTCCCTTTATATTATATATATATATGTGTGTGTATATATATATAAACATATGTATATATATATATAAACAATAAGGTTTTGTTTTTCCAGATGAATTTTATAATTATTTTTTCTAGCTTTATAAAATAATTTCTTGTAGTTTGATTGAATAAGTAAATTAATTTAGGTATAATTTTGTCATTTTTATTATATTAACTTAGCCTATTCATGAGCAATTAATATTTTCTAATTGTTTATATCTGACTTCATTTGTGTGAAAAGTATTTTGTTATTGTATTCATATAATTCCTTTGTTTATCTTGGCAAATAGATTCTCAGGTATTTTATATTGACTAAAACTATTTTTAAATAGAATTTTTCTTTCTATCTGTAATAGTTAAAATTGGCTTTGGCCAAATTAAGAGTTAAAAAAGTTATGGTTGCTGTTTACAAAAATTAATTTTTAAGTCATGAGGTTGTTAGTAGCTTTAGTAGCTTTATTACAGCAATGTAGGGATAGTAAAATAAGGGAAATGTAGGAAGGAGGTAGAAAACCAGCTCAACCCCGACAAAGGCTCCCTCAGGTCCTGATCTCCAACCAGAAGAGCAGGAGAGTCTCAGCCTCCAGGTTCCAATCTTGAGGTGGAAGTCTGTGAGAATCTCTTAAGCCCAAAATCACCAACCCAGAATCCCTCCCTCAGCAAGAGCCACCAACACAGAATGAAATATAATGCAGAGACAGCAAGGAAGCAGAATCCCTCCAACACAGACGTGCTCCAACCCAGAATGAATCCAACATAGGAGAAATGCTCAGCTTTTTGGTCTTGCCTTTTTTAACCCTTTCCCCAAATCACTCCCTATCTCTCTGGTTTCTACTTCTTTTCACTGTGGGCTGATCTATCGCATCTTAGGAACCAAAAATAGTTTCCTAATTGGCTGGCACTGTCCAAGTTGGGCAGTGCTTGTGGGATCCACCTCTGGATCCATTTTGAGGGTGTGAACTTCCTTTTCTAGTAAAAAGTTCTCCAAGTGTTTGACTAAGTGTTAAAGGAGGGGTACTCCAAGTTCTTGATTGATTGAGTTAAAATCAACAAAAGAGGATAATTTCCTTTCACAATCCCCCTTGTGATTCTATTGAGAGATGAGCATGTTGAAATCTTCCAGATTTACATGCTTGGTTTCCCCAGTGAATCGTTTCAAATAACCAACTTATACCTCTAAAAATTGTCTGGCTAGAGGAGCATGCAATATTGTACTTTCTAAGGGGGGATTACAATTTCTGTATAAGAGGGAAATAAAAGAGAAAGAAAGCAAAAACAATGATTGATAGGCACATTGACAAAAAGCCAATTAGGGGGCGATCCCCTTTGGCATAAGAGTTAACATTCTGAATAAATACTAGGTTCAACCCCCTTTGGTTCAGTTCAGTATGTCCCAAAGCTCATTCCGCATCTTTTGATGTAGTGCGTGGTTTCTGCAGGCATCCTTATGGCACCTTCTTCAAAAGTAGTGTTGGTGAGTTGCTTTTCTTGCAATTTCTCCAAAAAAATCTTAGACCTTAGATTTTAGGATAATTACACATATCTCTTGCTGCTGGGCTTTGTTGGTAATGTATAGAAATACTGTTCATTTATCTGGATTTATTTTGTATTTTTCAACTTTGCTAAAGTTATTAATTATTTTTATTTTTTAGTTAATTGTGTATAATTCTCTAAGTATCATGTTAACTGCATACAGTGATCACTTAGTTTCCTCATTGACTACTTTAATTCCTTCAATTTCTTTTTCTTCTTTTATTGCTAAAGCTAGCTTTAATAGTGGTAATAGTGGGCATCCTTGCTTCACTCCAGACTTTTTGGAAAGACTTCTAATATATTCCCATGGAATTTCCCTCTTTAAAAGGTTGATACTTGTGAAGAAATTTTATGTTATTAGTAATAAATACTTAGGGGCAGCCCTAACTCACTTTTTATCATCATTAATTATAGCTTGTTAACCAGATTGTCCACACAACTACAGTACAATACATCTATAAACATTTATTAAGTTCTAGTAATGATGATAAACAAAAATGAAACACTTCCTTCTCTCAAGGAAATTATATTTAATCTGACAAGATTAGTATAAAAGTAAATACCTATCATATACAAAAACAGAAACAAGGCCATCATTTGGGGGAGGCAATAAGAACTGGAGAGGATAAGAATGAATTGTTGCAGAAGGTGGAATTATTAGAGGCAGCCCTGAGAAGAGAACCTTTGGACATTTTGCATAAGCTTCTCAAAGATGCATCATATGTTCAATGGGATATCCTGGGTGAGAAACAGCTAGGAGGCTCACTTGATTAGGCTGCAGAGTGAATAAAGATAATTAAAATGGGAAGGTTGGTTGGGAGTGAGCTCTGAAGGGATTTAAATGAAAAAAGTAGTTGACATGAATTGGGAGCCAATGAAGTTTATTTGGTAAGAGAACAGCATCCTTAGTACTACTCTTTAGGAATCCCACTTTTAATGCTGTATGGAGGATAAATTGTAGATAGAGAGGGTTTGAGTCGGGAAGTCCAGGTGAGGTAAGAAAACCTAATTTAGAATGGTTAGCTGTGTGAGGGAAGAGGAGGAAGCAAATATGTGAGATGTGATTGAAGGAGAAGATTCCACCAGTGATTAGATAGATGGGATGAGGAATCATTATGGCCTTCCAGTATGTAATGTAAAAGGCTTGATTGGATAAACAAAAGCCAACAACGAGGGTTTGGGGGGAGCAACTAACAAAGCTTTTAAAAAGCTGCTCACATTTCTTGCCCCACTTTGCAGCCATATGCCTTTGGAGGGCTGATTAAGGGGCTTACTTATTTCTTCATAATTTCCTAATATTGGGCCCCAAACCATGGCAATCTATAATTCTCAAGAGGCATGTGATGAGCATTCCTGTCTTCTCTGATACTCTATGACTGATAGAGGTACTTATGAAGGCTCTGGAAAACTGACATCTCTCTTCTGATGACGTCAGATAATTCTAGACAAAACTTTCAGAAATCCTTTTTAATATTCTGCTGATATCTTTACCAATTAAAGATTTTTCAGATACTTTACCATCCACTCAAATTCATATGAATAACAGCTTTTCCTTTTCCATGAGCCATTGTATTCAAGGTGCAGAATGTCTAGAAATCCCTTGGTGACCTGCATCGGATCATGGAGATCTGAAAGTACAGATCCAATATTAAGAACCAACAATTGTCCAGGAAGCAAAACAGCCTGAAGTGGCTTAAACTCATGTGTTAGGCTTCGAGAGAATATATAACTTCATCAATATTACACAGCTAGTTTAGTGACAGAAATAAGGTAACTTAGAGCTTCTAACTTAGTGTTTTCTTCTCATTGTGTCATGTAGGATGTAACGTGCAGGTAAATGAATGAAATTTAGTCATTAATTTACAACATTATGTATAGTTAAGATGTCAACCCATGAAAAGTCTGAGAGGAAACCAGCTCTTTCCGAATAACCAAGCAAAGATCGAAAAGGAACTACATGAAACAATGAGTAACACCAAAGAAAACTATTTTAATAGTAAAATTCAGACTCTGGTCCTTAGAATTCAATAAAGTTTTTTTAAAATTACTTGGATAGCAGGGGATATGATGGTCTACTTAAAGAACCCCAGAGAATCAACCAAAAAGCTAGTCGAAATAATCAACAACTTTAGGAAAGTTTCAGGACACAAAATAAACCCACAAAATTCATCAGCATTTCTTTATATCTCCAACGCATGTCAGGAGCAAGAATTAGAAAGAGAAATCCCATTCAAAATCACCTTAGACAAAATAAAATACTTAGGAATCTATCTGCCGAGACAAACACAGGAACTATATGAACACAACTACAAAACTCTCCACACAACTAAAACTAAACTTGAGCAATTGGAAAAACATTAACTGCTCATGGGTAGGACAAGCTACCATAATAAAAATGACAATCCTAACCAAATTAATTTACTTATTTAGTGCCATACCCATTAAACTACTAAAAATCTTTTTTACTGAATTAGAAAAAAACATAACAAAGTTCATTTGGAAGAACAAAAGATCAAGAATATCCAGGGAAATCATTTTTAAAAAATGCAAAGGAAGGACTTGCAGTCCCAGATCACAAACTACACTATAAAGCAGTGGTCATCAAAACAATTTGGTACTGGCTAAGAGATAGAAAGGAGGATCAGTGGAATAGACTTGGGGTAAGTGGCCTCAGCAAGACAGTCTATGATAAGCCCAAAGATCCCAGCTTTTGGGACCAAAACCCACTATTTGATAAAAACTGCTGGGAAAATTGGAAGACAATATGGGAGAGATTAGGTTTGGATCAAGATCTCACACCCTACACCAAGATAAACTCAGAATGGGTGAATGACTTGAATATAAAGAAGGAAACTATAAGCAAATTAGGTGAACACAGAATAGTATACATGCCAGATCTTTGGGAAAGGAAAGATTTTAAGACCAAGCAAGAGCTAGAAAAAAAATCACAAAATGTAAAAATCAATACTTTTGATTACATCAAATTAAAAAGGTTTTGCACAAACAAAACCAATGCAACCAAAATTAGAAGGGAAACAACCAATTGGGAAACAATCTTCATAACAAAAATCTCTGACAAAGGTCTAATTACTCAAATTTATAAAGCGCTAAACCAATTGTACAAAAAATCAAGCCATTCTCCAATTGATAAATGGGCAAGGGACATGAATAGGCAGTTTTCAGTTAAAGAAATCAAAACTATTAATAAGCACATTAGAAAATGTTCTAAATCTCTTATAATCAGAGAGATGGAAATCAAAACAACTGAGATATTACCTCACACCTAGCAGACTGGCTAACATGACAGCAATGGAAAGTAATGAATGCTGGAGGGGATGTGGCAAAGTGGGGACATTAATGCATTGCTGGTAGAGTTGTGAATTGATCCAACCATTCTGGAGGGCAATTTGGAACTATGTCCAAAGGGCGATAAAAGACTGTCTGCCCTTTGATCCAGCCATAGCACTGCTGGGCTTGTACCCCAAAGAGATAATGGACAAAAAGACTTGTACAAAAATATTCATAGCTGCGCTCTTTGTGGTGGCCAAAAATTGGAAAATGAGGGGATGCCCTTCAATTGGGGAATGGCTGAACAAATTGTGGTATCTGTTGGTGATGGAATACTATTGTGCTAAAAGGAATAATAAAGTGGAGGAATTCCATGGAGACTGGAACAACCTCCAGGAAGTGATGCAGAGCGAGAGGAGCAGAACCAGGAGAACATTGTACACAGAGACTGATACACTGTGGCACAAGAGAACGTAATATATGTCTCCATTAGTGGCAATGCAGTGATCTGAACAGCTTGGAGGGATCTAGGAGAAAGAACACTATCCACATTCAGAGGGAAAACGGTGGGAATAGAAACACAGAAGCAAAAACAATTGCTTGAATACATGGGTCAAGGGAATATGGCTGGGGATGGAGCCTCTAAATGAACATCCTAATGCAAACATCAACAACATGGAAATAGGTTTTGATCAAGGACACAAGTAAAACCCAGTGGAATTGCGCATCAGCTACAGGAAGGGGTGGATGGAGGGGAGGGAGGGAGGGAAAGAATATGATTCTCATAACCAAGAAATAATGTTCTAAATTGACTAAATAAATTAATTTAAATTTAATAAGATAAATTACTTGCATAGGTAAAAGATGAGAAATAGATGGAGAAAGATTAAGAGCTAGGCTAGTTTCCTACATGGTGGGTCCAGTGGCACCCCAGCAGCAGCAGCTTCCTTCACAGTACACCAATAGAGAGAGAGTGTGAACTTCCTGAGAGATGACTCTTTTATCAGGGTCAAGTTCACATTCATGTATGCATAAGCAGGGACACGAGCATACAGGAAGGGTAACATCATATGTGTGTCATGTGTGTCTGAGGGGTATAGGGTAAATTTCCTTCACACAATCTCCCCTCTAATTATGGGGAGATCTGACATGTTAATCTCCTCACTCATGGTCACCAAAATTGTAAGTGAAAATTATGATATTGGCCATAAGTTAATCATTTTATTAATCAAAAATAGTAGAAGAAGAAAAAAGATGAAAAAATAAAAGACAATATAAAAGGTACTTTTCTTATTGCTCCATTTAGCTTGTGGCCACCATTAGGGCCCCTACCCATGCTACACAGGCAAGTTCAGTCAGCAACAAACATGAAAGAGAGCAAAATCCACTCGCCTCAGTTTATGAAAACTATTCTCTGCTACCTAATTCTCCCATGTCACCTCTCAGGAGCCAACCGTGGCTTTCTATTTTGTCTGGGCCACTCAGCGTGGCCAGTACATAGGGGCAGTGCAAGGAAATTGCCCTCCCCTGTCTCATGATCTTTTGACTCTTCTGCTGTATTTGTCTAGCTGCTCCTCTACTCTCGTGACTCAATTAACCTACTGATTTCCTGGCACACAGTCCTGGTGTGCAGGTCAAAAGAAGACGAGGTCAAGTGTGGACACAGGATAAGGAAGAAGAGAACATTTCTTTCACACATTGCCACTAAGTTCTTGTTTCCTGGAAAGGAGGTGTTGGAGAGGGTGGAGAGTTAGAAGCCAGTCTGACTTCTGGTAAATAGGATCTGAAGTCTGAAGGTACTCTGTGGGTACTGCCAGGGGGCCATGAAACTAGCATGAGCTCCTATAATAAGTCCTAAATTCAGTGGGAGCTGGACGTTAGTTTGTTTTAGCAGCCGTAGGCGTCAGAGTTAGTCCCTGACAGGTCACAAAACAATAAAGCGGTGTGTGTTTTGGAATATCCTCATCCATAGCAGTGGAAAGGGCCACCTCAAAAACTAGAATAAGACTTCTCAGGAGGTCCTGATCTCAAATATCTGACTGCACGTCAAGTTTGCTAAAGTTGTTCGTTATTTCCACTGGTCTTTTGTGGATTTTCTAAGATTCTTCAAGTACATGCGATCTAATCTGTAAAAAGTGATAGTTGAGTTTCCTCATGCCTACTTTAATCCCTTCAATCTCGTTTTCTACTCTAATTGCTACTGCTAGCATTTCTAGTGCAATGTTGAATAATAGAGATGATAACGGGCATCCTTGCTTCACTCCTGATCTTACTGGGAAGGCTTCTAACGTGTCCCCATTGCAGATGATGTTGGCTGATGGTTTTAGGTATATACTGTTTATTGTTTTGAGGAATGACCCATCTATTCCTATGCTTTCTAGTGTTTTCGATAGGAATGGGTGTTGTATTTTGTGAAAGGCTTTTTCTACATCTATTGAGATAATCATGTGATTTCTGTTGGTTTGCTTGTTGATGTGGCCAATTATGTGGATGGTTTCTCTAATATTGAACCAGCCCTGCATCCCTGGTATAAATCCCACCTGGTCATAGAGGACAATCCTTATGATAATTTGCTGGAGTCTTTTTGCTAGTGTTTAAGATTTTTGCATTTATGTTCATTCAGGAGATTGGTCTATAGTTTTCTTTCTCTGTTTTTGGTCTGGCTGGCTTTGGCACCAATATCAGATTTGTTTCATAAAAAGAATTTGAAAAGACTCCTTTGCTTATTTTGTCAAATAATTTGTATAATATTGATATTAGTTGTTCATTAAACATTTGATAGAATGCACTTGTGAATCCATCTGGCCCAGGTTTTCTTAGGAAGTTCCTTGATGGCTTGTTCAATTTCTTTTTCTGAGATGGGATTATTTAAATGTTCTATTTCTTCTTTTGTTAATCTGGGCAATTTATAATTTTGTAAATATTCACCCATTTCACCTAGATTGTCCTATTTATTGCTATATAATTGGGCTTTGGGGGGACTTTTCTTGTATCTCTTGTTTGAACTTCAATTTATTTTTGTTTAGTTCTAACTTATTCTTCAGGCATACGTAGAAATCTTCTATCTTATTGAATGTCCATTTTTTCCCCCTGAAAGAATGTATACTCAGTTTTGCTGGATAGGTGACTCTGGGTTGTAAATCCAAATCTTTTGCCTTCCTAAAAATCATATTCCGTGCCTTTTGATACTTTAATGTAGAAACTGCTATGTCCTGTGTGATCCTAATTGTAGCTCCATGGTATTTGAATTATTTCTTTCTGGCTATTTGAAGTATTTTCTCCTTGACTTGGTGGCTCTTGAATTTAGCTATTCTATTCCTAGAAGTTATCATTTGAAGATTTTTTTTCTGAAGATCTGTGAATTCTTTCCATTTCAATCTTGTTTTATTATTTGAGGATCTCTGGGAAGATATTTGTGATAATTTCTTGATTATGATTCCAGGTTTTTTTTTTCTTGATCATGGCTTTCAGGTGGTCCAATAATGCTCAAATTGTCTCTCCTAGATCAGTTGTTTTTTCAATAAAATATTTCATGTTTTCCTTTATTTTTCAGTTCTTTGATTCTGCTTTATTGTTTCTTGATTTATTGTGAAATCATTAGTTTCTAGACAGTCAATTCTGATTTTTAAGACCTGATGTTCCTCTATCAATTTTTAGTTCTCCTTTTTCAATTGGCCCATTTCTTCTTGCATCACTTTCATTTCTTTCCCACTTTTCCTCTCTTAATTGGTTTTTTAAGTTCTTTTTGAGTTCTTCTAGAATCTGGTCCAATCCATATTTTTCTTTTGGACTTTGTGTGTGTGTGTGTGTTTCCTTTGCTTTCACTGTCCCCTTCTGTATCTATACTTTGCTCTTTGTCTTTATAAAAATTCGTTAGAGTTAGGTCCTTTTTTGTTGTTTACTCATTTCTCCTATCTGATTATAGGTTGGTTTGGGGAGAAGATGTACTGGTCTCAAGGCTGAGAACTCTGACAACCCCCTCCCCCTGATGATTCAATTGGCCCTTGTGATGCTGGTAGCTTAAAGACTTGCCTCAGGCTTGGGTTTAAGCTTTTGATCTCACTCTGATCTTGATCAGGTCAGGGACTGATCAAATTCTAGCCTCAAGCTTAGTCTCAAGTTTATGGCCTCACACTGTACTTGATCCAATCAGGCTCACCCTTGGAGTTCTGCCCTGAGCTTTAGGCAAAAAGATCAGCACTTAGTACTATAATCCATTCTAAGGTGCCCCAAGTCCAGAGTAGAATTCCCTGGTCTAGAATTCTTGACTTCTTCACAGATTTGAAATTTCAAGGGGGTATTGTTTGACTTGTACCTCTCTTTGCTCAGGCACTGTCTCAGAATCTGGATGTTGGCTTGGACATAGGTTCCCAAACCTCAAACAGGAGATGTGGGGTTGGGGGGTATGGGTAGCTCCCTCTTGGCTTGTTATTCCTTCCTTGCTACAGCTTCTTTCTGGGTCAATTCTCCTCTCATTCCTGTGCCCTAGATGCTCATTTCATACCTTTTGGGTTCTTCTTTTCTGGCAAGTTGTTTCACTCTGTCTCCTTGTTGGTTCTTTCACTTCTGTATTTGTTTTTTGGAGATATTTTAATTTTGGTTGGAGAGGAGTCTTATGATGGCACAAATCTACTGAGGATTACTACACCATCTTGGCTCTGCCTACAGAAGAGCACAATTTTCAATAATTATAAAGTCATGTTGTGAAAGAAAATACATATTGCTTATACTAGAGAAAAATTCATAGTGGAAACAACATGAAGCATGCCTAAATCCGCATTCAGACTTTATCAGTTGCTTCTATAGCTGTGGATAGCCTGTTTCTTCATGAAAATCTTGGAGTTGCCCTGTATCCTCGCATTGCTGCTGATAGTTAAGTCATTCATAGTTGATCACCTACTTTATTGCTGTTATTGTGTATAATATTCTTGTGGTTCCACTCATTTCACTTTGCATCACTTCATATAAGTCTTTCCAGGCTTTTGTGATCATCTTGTTTATCATTTTTTGGCACTCTGAGAAATTATTATTTTACACTATTATTCCATTACAATCACAGACCAGAACTTGTTCAGTCATTCCCTAATTGATGTACATCCCGTCAGTTTCTAGTTCTTTGCTATCACCAAATAGAGCTACTTTACATATTTTTGTACAAAGAGGTACTTTCCCCCATATTTGATCTTTTTGAGATACAGACCTACTAGTGATATTGCGAGGTCAAAGGGTATGCACAGTTTAAAGGCACCTTTGTCCTGATTCCAAATTGCTCCTCAAAATGTTTGTATCTGTTCATAGCCCTACCAGTATTGTATTAGTGTTCCAATTTTGTCCCATCCCCTCCAACATTTATAAGCTTTTATTTTTGTCTTATTAGCCAACCGGAGGGATATGAGGTGTTTTAATTTGCATTTTTCTAATTAATAGATTTGAAATTTTTTTCATATGACTAAAGATAGTTTTCATTTCTTCATCTAAAAAATTATCATTCATATCCTTTGACCACTTGTCAATTGGATAATACTTTGTATTCTTATAAATTTGACTTGATACTCTGTATATTTGGGAAATGAGAACTTTGTCAGGGACACAAAAAATTTCCCCCTAATTTGTTATTTCCATTCTAATCTTAGTTTTATTGGTTTTGTTTGTATAAGACAGAGAAGTATGTTACCCCTGGCATTCAATCTGCAACGTGAACAGGATCAAGTAGAGTCTAACTACTCCGCGCAGTGGTGTGGGGAAGGAAGAGCCTGGTCTGGGAACAAAACCCGAATAAAGAAGTAATGAATAAACAAATCATTGAAAATAGAATTATATTCTATTTTCAGAGAACAGAGAAATATGTGGGAGAGGAGGGAGGAATTAGGATGAATGGGGAGTGTAGAGTTGGGGAGGCAGTAGTCACAAACAGAGCCTTCACCTTTAAAGACTTGAGCATGAAGACAAGGAGAAAAGGTGTATCCACTGGTGATTAGGGTCCAGGCTGGGTGAAAAGTTGAGGGGCAAAGAGACAAAAATAGAGGATTTCTATGATAAATTACTGCTGTTGACCACATTCCCTTCATTTGTCTACATTCTTATTCATAAAGATGATAGAAAACAGAGTAAAAAGATTAAGAGAAAGGAATAAAAAAATCACAGTCACAAATATGAAAGGGATAAACTCATCCATGAAAGAGAGAATGATAACAGGGGCGTTTAGGAAGCAGAATCAAATATATTAATGAGAAATAGATCGGAAACAAGGATTTGCACAGAGTAAAGATGAGAGGCTGAAAAAGATGCACCGTGTGAATTAAAAATGAAATAGGAATGGCAATCACGATATTAGATAAGGCAACAATGAATATTGACATGGCTAAAAGAAATAAGCAGGGGAAATGCATTATTCTTAAAAAATAATAATAAATGACATATAAATGCTAAATGTATATGAAATAAATGTCATGCTATCTATTGGAAAAGAAGGAGAAAAAGATAGTTAAATTACAATTGGGGATACCTAAATGTCCCTTTCAGACTAATATGACACTAACCAAATGTTAAATAATAAAGAAGTTAAGGATTGAACCGAATCATAGAAAACTTAGACCTCTGGAAACTACTGCATAAAGATTGAAAGGAGTGGGCATGTTTTCTCTCCTATGCATGGCATTTTTACAAAATCTGAACATCGGGCTATGACATAAAAACCTCATAAACCAATGTGGAAACGAAGAAATATCAAACAAATAATTTGCTGACTACAACATAATAAAGAAATCTAATTACCGAAGACCATGTGAAGAAAGGGTTCAAATTTAAATGGAGACTAAATAATAAAATTCTAAAGAATGAGTGGGTCAAAAATGGGTTAAAGGAATAAGTTATTTGATTTTAAAAAATAATGATATAACTTGCAAAAATTTTGCAGTTATATAGGAATTGGAAAGGGAGACCTTTGGACTTCTATAGTTGATGGACAGGAGTTGGGGTGACAGTTTGGACAGCAAAGGATTGTGGGAAGAGCACCGTTGGCTGAGGGAGATTCTGGAGAGCCGGAGGGCTTCTGATTCAGGACTGAGAGCTGTGAAGTTCAGTTCTGAGTGGCTGAGGGATCCCCCAAAGCCATGAGAGGACCCAGATTTCCTGCCTTTAGCCCCTGAAGCTGTATGCTCCCCCAAGAAATCCATTTGACTGTTTCCTCCACCTGCCATCAAGGTCTCTGTTCCTGAGGGGGAGCTGGAAAGGACTCACCCCAAACCTGAGCCCAGCCCTCTGGCTTCTTCTTGGTCTCACCTAATCTTCCCTGAACTGATTTCGTTTTAGGTTTCAGATGTAATAGCTTAGTGATCGTTAAGAGAGCAGTCCGTTGGGGAAGGGCTGAGGCATGTGTGGGTTTGGGCTCCGTCCGGCCCCTTGATTCCAGCTGCCGTGGGTTAGTTTGACAGGGCAACCTCCTCCCATTGTCCTTCAACCTTGTTCCGACCCCTTCCCTTCCAATAAACATTTAGTTATGGCAGATTTGGGTTTGGCCCGTCACTTCAATGGGAAGGATGTCGGGTAACTGGGAACAGGGCTCAAAGCTTGAGTCCATTCCCTGTCTGGGGAGAGAGCAGACCAGATCTGCCACACTTTCTCCATTGACGAAGGTAGATTAAAAACCTTCCTCAAAAGTTGCTGACAGGAGAAAGTGGCATCTTTGCCCTCAGCTTTTGCTCTTATATACAACTAGTCTGTCTGATATCCCTGGAGAAAGGAGAGAGAGAAAGTCATCCTTCTTTCTCTTTGGAGGTTACCTCAACCCCCTGCTCCAGTTCACCCTAGGGAGGGAGAGATCTTGCCATCTTCCCTCCATCAACAGGCTTTACCTCAACCCTCATATTCCCTCCCCACTTTGGTCCACTCAACTTCTTCACTGGTGTTACATCTGTGATAGAGGTTTCAAACCCTAGAACTGGAGTTACAGTCTGGGAAACTGATGGAGCCTCAGCCACAGCGGGGGAGGGGCCCCAGGAGATGTTCTGGAATTTGGGGAGAGCAAGAGTTTGTTGGAGAGAGACAGTGAGCTCTCAATCCTGAGACAGCCTAGGGTAAGGTCTGGTCAAGACTTTGCTCCTGAGGAAAACTTACATCTTCTCCTGGTGATTGGACACCCTTCCCCCCACTGATTCCCAACTGAAGGGGCAGTTGGAGGAGACAGCCAAGAAGCTGACAAGATCACCTCACAGCTCCTGTGCCCATGGACCAAGACCAGGGCCATCCAAGCCTGAATCTCGCAGGAGCCCAAGGCTTCCAAGGCCTGGGTTCCCCAACTTGAGGAGGGAGGTAAAGGTAGCTAGAATAGGGATGCCTTTCCCCCTCTTTCCTCACAAAAACCCTTCCTGCAGCCATTTCCCTGTGTCATTCCCAAATTGATTCAGTTAGAATAAAGTTTCTTGTTTTCCCCAACTGACTAGTGTGAGTGGGAAACAGTTCCAGCTTGGAGGGGGGGGGGGGGTAACTCTCTCAGGAAAGATATTAGTAATAAAGGGAAATCAAGAGGCAGTTTGGGGCAAGCAGCTATAGCTGAGGGGAAGCTTGAAGGAGGGAACTACTCACTCCCCCTCTCCTCTCCCTTGGCCAAGTTAAACAGCAGCTGTCTCCCCTTGAACCCCAATTTGAGGAGGGAGGTGTCCACTCTTTCTTCCTCTCTCTCTTTACCACCAGACTTAACCCTCTATTACCCATCCTACCAGTGAGACAAACTATCCAACACACTTCCAACTATCCAACAAAAGAAGCCTCCCTTCTTTTTTATAGTTAATGACTTTAAATGAAAATTTATATTTCTAAATATTTTCATCAACAAAAGTAGAAGAAAAGTATGGTAGTCAATTGGAAATGCAAATAAAGGAAAAACTGGTAAAGCAACAAATTGGAAGCTCACAATTAAACACAAAAATACAAATTCTGAAAATTAAAGGAGAGATAAATAAAAATGGATAATCCTAACAACTAAATCCTTGAGGAGGGACAATAAAACTACTAACTCAATTGAGAAAAAGAAGGAAAATAAAATGTTTCAAAAGATAAAAGAATTCACAAAAAATAAAGGAAACTAGTAAAAATAATATTCATAAAACTAGTATAAACAAAATGGATAGATATTTACAAATGTGTAAAATACTTGAAATAATAGATTGTTAAAAAGAAAATTTAAATAATGTATTCTCAAAAAAAGTACATCATCAGGAATTTCATGAAAACTATATCATGCTCTTTATGCAAATACAGTCATAACTGGAAAGATGTTAATTTTTGTTTTGGTGCCATTATAATATAATAAACATGGTAATATTATAAAATTAATATAGAAATTCAGTGCTATGCCATTCAAACTACTAAAATTTTATAGTTGCTGTTCAGTGATTTTCAATAATGTCCAAATCTTCATGACATTATTTGATGTTATTTGGCAAAAATCCTGGAATAATTTGTCATTTCCTTCTCCATCTCATTGTGCAGATGAGGAAACTGAGGTAAACAGGGTTAAGTGATTTATTCAAGGCCACATAGCTAGTCAGTATATAAGATCAGATTTGAACTCAGATTTTCCTGACTTCAGAACTAGCACTCTATTCACTGAACTACCAAGCTACCCTGAGTTATTTTAAAGCACTAGATAAAATAATATTGGCAAATTACTCATTTCTCAAGGGAAATGAAAAAATGGGAAAGAAAGGAGCATAGCAGTATTAGCTCTTAGATTTTACTATATAGCATAACCATCAAAATTTTAGGATTCTAGTTAAAAGATAGAAAAGTTTGTTACAGTTAAAAGAGTGGTTTCCTTAAACTGTGACAGTGAAAATATGGTTTCAAGACAGTGTCTTGAGTTAAATCAAAAATAAGGTGGTTGCCATGGGAAAAATTCCCAAATATGAAATACCCAAGTCAGCTGGGTTTTTATGGAGATTTTAATTAATATAAATTAAGGAATTAAGGAAAGGGAGACAGAGAGTAAGAGGAAATAATGAGAAAAGGGCTAGGCCAGCCTAGGCTTAAGCCTTAAGAGAGAGAGATCAGTCAGTCTTTAATCCACTCACCACAAGATCCTTCCAAGCAAAACTCTGGTGTTCAGAGAGACCCTCCAGTTTAGATCAGGAAGCTGAACTAAGTTCAGCCACCAAGAGAGAGACCAGCCTCCAATTCAGCTTTGGCAAGTTGAATTCCCTTTAGAGACCTTCTGACCTCCTTTTAAAGAGAATTTTCTCCTATGTCACCTCCCCTAAGTTTTCACATCTACCAATCACAGTAGACGTTTTCACAGGACTGACCACTCTTAATTCACACCTTGTTATCACCTTCTATGGGTAGACTAAAACCTCACACCTCTTGCTAAGCTTGCTTGAACTTTTAGTGATTAATTTGACCTTCAAAGGTACTTAGCACCTTTTTTGTATTAGATCTAAAAATAGACCTAGCTTAAGGGTTCTTGCTTCACTTTATGGGTTGGGGACTTTTCATTGTTCAATCAAGAGTTTACAACTTTATCTTCCCCTAAAGTATGCCTAAGTATGGGTGGAGTAATGTTAGAGTTCCCACCTACATTCCTGACTAAAGACCCTTCATTGAAAAATAAGGGGTTTAGCTTAATCAAATCTTCTGAAGTAGAGTCTGAGAATTTTTAAGATGCACAAGTCTGAGAAATTTTAAGATTCACAATCCCCCCTGATGATCATTGGGAGACTAGTCTCCCCACTGATCATTTAACATAATCATCTTGTCCCAAACGCACTTCTAACTACAGGTATATACAATATTCAATTTTCTAAGAGGAAATTAGAGTAGTTAGGGAGGAATAGAAAAGAAAGAAAGCAAAACTAATGTTTTGCTAGGCACATTGACAGAAAGCCAAATTAGGGGCAGTCCCTTTGGCATAAAAGTATACATTTACAATAAATGTTCAATCAAACTTCAGTTCAATCAACCACACCCAAAGTTCATTCTTGATCTTCTTGATGTAGTGTGTGTTTTCTGGCATCTTTCTGCAATAGTTCATTCTCTGGATTTAGGAATTAGCAAGCTTCTTCCTTGAAGATCTTTTCTCGAACAAAAAATCAATATCTTGGATTTTCATAAAAAATACAATATCAAACAAAAAATAAAAAATCCTGGATTTTAAATTAAAATACAACCCCCCCCCAGAACATCCAGTTCAGCTCAGGATGCAATATTGAGTTATGGGGGTATATGAGTCAATTATCAAAAGAAGAGAAAAATATAACCAAAAACATAAGAAAAAAATTCAAAATAGGCCCTTGCATAGGTCCAATTTAAAGTAATTTCTATCTTGTACATCTGTAGGACAGAATGCACTAATATTCACAAGTTAACACTAGAAGAGATTTGATACATGAGATCCAAAAGCAATTAGTCTCAATAGCAAGCACTCCAGCTACTGGAGTAAAGACTCACTCAATATTTGACAAAAAAATTGCTTGGAAAACTGGAAAACAGGTTGGCATATGAGAGAAAAGTCATATAGAAATTGTTGTTCATCTTTTGTTTTCAAAAAGGATCAGGGACGTTAGAAGGTAATATCTTGACTTATGCGGGAATTGGATTTTAGTGAGGCAGAGTTGTACCAAGTGGGCAGTCTCACTTCCTCTTCCAAAGTCAAAGTCGTCAAAGTCCAGTGGCAAGACAAAATTCAAGATGGTTGGGGATGGCCTTTGCTTCTTTGATGCCTGAGAAGCTCAAAATTCCACCATAGTGCTTTTTTTAGCTGTCTTCATGGCCCCTGGAACAATGTTCTCATCCACCCTTTCTGGTGGGGGATGTCCTCTACTGTAGGCATCCCTCTAGTTCACTGCCTAGAGATTAGCTGGTTTAGCATATTGCAGCTTCTCAGAGGCACAGGTGAGCTGAGTGAAAGTTGGCCACCAAAGGTGGATGAGCAGCTCCTCACTCCAGAAGTGCTAGTTCTCTCTGAACACCCTGAGTGCGTTGACACATAAATACACTGTTGGTGGAGCTGTGAGGGGGCCTGGACATTCTGGAAAGTAATTTGAAATTATGTCTCCAACCCCAATCTTTCCCCCAGTTTCCAGTCTTGTGTCTCCAACTGCCTATTAGACATCATGAATGAAATGTTTCATCCTAAACCCATCTTGCCCCAAACCAGCTCATTGTCTTCCTCCGCTCTCAACCCCCCACTTCTTCCTAACTTTTCAGTTAATGTTGGGTGTACCACAATCCTCCCTGTCAGCCAGGATCATGACCTAGATACTACCCATAATTCCTCACATTCTCTCAGCTTTCCCATACACAATCAGTGGTTCCATACCATTATCTCTACTTCCTCACATCTCTTATATGTTTCCCCTTTTCTTCTTTGACATCACCACTAATCTGGGGGAGAGCCTGATCCCCTCATGCCTGGATCACTGTAATGAACTTCTGGTTGGTCTTTGCACTCCAGTCAATCTACCCAGTGGTGAAACTGGTCTTCCTAAGAATGATAGATCCAAATCAAGTCACTTCACCATGCAATAGACTCCAGTGGCCCTCTCTTACCTCATGTTGAGGCTTTTAAAGCCCTTTTTTACAACCTGATACTCTCCTACCTTTTGGTTTTTCTTACACTATTCTCCTCTCCATAGTTGTTTTTCTTTGTATCCACAGCACTTAAGTGTAGTACCTAGCACATAAGTGCTAGTCGATCGACTAACAGAGAATGTCACTAAAGCCTGTATACTTTTGATTTAGCAAAGAGAGGGGAAAAAAGAAAGATGAAAGAAAAAACTCTACCTGGCATATATTACAATGAGATTAAATTTAGGGAAGGATTTACAGGTAGAAAATGTTTATAATAGTATTATTTGTTGGTTGTAGCAAATAACTTGGGGAAAAAACACATGGACCCATTAGTTAGGACATGGCATATGAATATCATGTAATCATAGTGGAAGGGAGAGCACTGGGAAAGGAAGGCTCAGTGCTGGGAGCCTGTGTGAGAAATCGCCTGACGCCTGCCTAAGGGAGCTCCTTCGGGAGCTGGTGACAACAAATGGAGGACCTGGCTCTCCACTCCAGTGCATTCACTTACTGTCTCCTGTTACCTGACTGTAGTAAAGAATAGCCTGTTAATGGGCTTCTACATTGGAACTGGGAGTGGAGAGAAGACACTAATCCACTACATTTCCTTCTGACACTTCCAGGGACGCTTCAGAAGCAAAGTAAAGCCGGGAGATGCCGGTATTGCCTCCATCCCGGTTGGGCCTGTGCGTTTCCTCCTTTTGGTGATGCTCTATTAAACATGGGATGGCTTTGGCCAGTTTAGAGGCCAGAGAAGCCATGAGAGATCCAGCAGGAAGATGCACGGCAGGACTGCTCTGGAGCAGAGTACTAGAGAGCCAAGCTAATGGCCGAGACACGGGGCGCAGAAATGAGCTGCCGTCTCTATGCCGGTGAGGAAGCTGAATCCGCAGTGGGTTTGCCGAAAGGGATGCTGTGTAGAGTTACTTGTTCCTCTGGTTAGTTAATCATCATGAAGGGCACACAGGCATGGCTTTCAGCCTAACATGAATTGATGTGGAGGCCAGT